>NW_012121754.1:401576-436999 GCF_000951035.1 Colobus angolensis palliatus
CTGTAGTCCCAGCTACTCGGGAGGCTGAGGCAGGAGAATCACTTGAACCCAGGAAGCGGAGGTTGCAGTGAACCAAGATCGTGCCACTGCTCTAGCCTGGCAACAGAGCAAGACTCCATCTGAAAAAAAAAAAAAAAAAAAAAAAAGAAAAAGAAAAAAAAGAAAATGCTCAACATAACTAATGATCAGGGAAATGCAAATTGAAACCACAATGCAATACCACCTTATTCCTGAAAGAATGGCTGTAATCAAAAAATCAAAAAACCAGTAGTTGTTGGTATGGATGCAGAGATCAGGGAACACTTCTACGCTGCTGGTGGGAATATAAACTAGTACAGCCACTATGGAAAACAGTGTGGAGATTCCTTAAAGAACTAAAAGTACAACTACTATTTCATCCAGCAATCCCACTACTGGATATCTACCCAGAGGAAAATAAGTCATTATATGAAAAAGATACTTGCACACACATGTTTATAGCAGCACAATTCACAATTGCAAAATCATGGAACCAACCCAAATGCCCACCAATCAACGAGTGAATAAAGAAACTGTGATATATTTATACAATGGAATACTACTCAGCCATAAAAGGGAATGAATTAATGGCATTTACAGTGACCTGGATGAGATTGGAGGCTATTATTCTAAGTAAACTAACTCAGGAATGGAAAACCATTCTCACTGATATGTGGGAGCTGAGGATGCAAAGGCCTAAGTATGATACAGTGGACTTTAGGGACTCGGGAGGAAGAGTGGGAAGGGAGCAAGGGATACAAGACTACAAATAGGGTGCAGTGTATACTTCTCAGTGATGGGCACAGCAAAATCTCACAAATCACCACTAAAGAACTTACTCATGTAACCAAATACCACCTTTACCCCAATAACTTATGGGAAAAAAATCACTCAATAACTTATTTAGATTTGTTTGGATTAAGGTAGAATATTAAAGGTGAAATAAATAAATAAATATAGCTTTGAATTCTTATTTCTTTCTATTGCTCCAATCTCTGCTTCAGGAATCTATTAGATCTCCATCCTCAGTTCTGCACATCTATCATCTCCTTTCTGATTATTTTTTAAACATTTTGTGTTTCACCTGCAAGAGGTTGTCTCAAGTTTGTCTTCCACGTTGCTACACCTATTTTCTCCAGGACTATTTCTGTTATTTACTATGTCCAATGAACATTTTAATTGTTATTATAATTTTAGTTTCCTCGTAATCTTTTCTTGTCTCCTTTAGCTCACCTTATTGTCTGACTCTCATTTAATTTTTTTTCATTTTATGTATATTATGTATATGTTTTTCATATACAGCAGACTATATGTAACTTACATGATAGTTCTGAAGCACATGAGAACCTACCATCCACTGTAAAAGTTACCGTAATAGGGCAGGGCACGGTGGCTCAAGTCTGTAATCCCAGCACTTCAGGAGGCCAAGGTGGGCGGATCACGAGGTCAGGAGATTGAGATCACCCTGGCTAACATGGTGAAACCCCATCTCTACTAAAAATACAAAAACAAAATTAGCTGGGTGTGGTGGCACGCACCTGTAGTCCCAGCTATTTGGGAGGCTGAGGCGGGAGAATGGCGTGAACCCAGGAAGTGGAGCTTGCAGTGAGCTGAGTGAGATTGCACCACTGGACTCCAGCCTGGGTAACAGAGTGAGACTACTTCTCAAAAAAAAAAAAAAAAAAAAAAAAGGCTACCGTAATACCCACACTGTTGCATTGAGTTATGTGATTCTTCTCTTTGCCATTAATTTCCTTACTTTATATTTTATAGCTTTATCCACATATGTACTCCTAAACAGTATATTATTCAGTGTGTTAGCTTTATAAAAGTGGTATGTAATTTCCCGTGTCTTAATTTTTTCACTTAACTTTATGCTTCTAAGATTCATCCAGGTTGTTACATGCACTTACAGTTTGTTCCTTTTTAATTTTGTATAATACTTCATTGTGTGAACATCCTACAGTTTATTTATCTATTCTCCTACTGATGGATATTTGTGTCCAGACTTTTGCTATTATAAGCAATGTGGTTTTGAAATTCTTATTCCTGTTTCCTTACACACAAGAGAAAAAATCTAGAGGAATGTTACTCCAACTGTGATTGGAGACCAGCAGCAACTTCATCAGCTGGGTGCTTTAAAGAAACCCAAATTAACAGAATTCACCCCAGACCTAATGATTTAGAATCTCCAGGGAGTGAGGATCCAAAATTGTGTGACACTCCAGGTGATTCTGATGCTCATTAAAGTTTAAGAAGCTCGTCCTAGAGTATATACCTAAGAGTGGAATTGCTGTGTCATATACAGGTATATGTATGACACTTTATAGCATAATGCCCAGTTGTTTCCCAAAGTGATTCCAGCTATTCCAACTTATACTCCCTCCACCAGTGTCCGTATGATCTCCTCTTGATTTACATCCTTGCCCACACTCATTGCTTTCAGACTTCTTAATTATCTCTTTCTGTATGTTGTTTAAGAAGTCCTTCCCTATATCTAGTTCATAAAGATATTCTATATTTTCTTTTTAAACTTTTAAAGTTTTTTTTGTTTCATGGATGAGTCTTTAACCAATCTAGAATTGGTCTGGGGTATTTATGAGACAGGTATCTAATTTCATATTTTTCCATATGGATAATCCAATTATACCAGCATCATTTATTAAATCATCTCTCCTTTCTTTAGTGATCTGAAATGCCTTGTGTCCTATATTAAACTCCCACATATTCATGAGTCTGTTTCTGAACTCTCTATTCTGCCCTGTTTCTTTGTCCTGAACTAATACCACACTGTTTTAATTACCATTGTTTTATACTATGTGTTGAAATCTGATAGAGCGAGTCCTCCTTTCTTACTCTTCAGAAATGGCTTTGTAAGTCTTTAGTCTTCGCTCAGTTGTAGACACTTCAGCATCAGATTATCTGGTATCTAAACAAAATCTGTTGGAACTTTGGAATTGCATAGAATTTATAATTCAAATGAGGAGAATTTATGTTTTTATGATACTGAGTCTTTTTATCCATAAAGATGTAAACAAAACTGAAAAAGAACTCCTTCCAAGGAGGGAATCTTTATTTTCTCTTTCTGCTTTGAAGGTGAAAGTTCCCAATCATGTAATTTTTCTCTATTAAAGAAATGGTCCTAGATCTTTTATAATGAAAATAAATCTTCAATGGAGGAGAAAATGTGAAAACCTTTTCAGTTTAGAGAATTAGAATAAAAAAAAACATTTTATTTTTAGGAGTTTACGATTAACCATTAGTAGTATGCAAATCAATAAGGAAAATACAGTGTTAACTACCAAACTTGTCCTGTTGGCAGATTCACTGATTTTCCATTCCTTTCTCCTTTTCTTTCTTTTTTTGAGACAAGGTCTTGCTTTGTTGCCCATGCTGGAGTGCAACAGTGTATAACCACAGCTCACTGCAGGCTCAGCCTCCTGGGTTCAAGTGATCCTCCTGTCTCAGCTTCCCCCAGCCTCACAAGTCCTTCCCCCAGCTAGGACTACACGTGTGCACCACTATACCCAGCTAACTTTTACATTTTTCTGTAGAAACAGGGCCTTGCTATGTTGCCCAGGCTGGTCTTAAACTCGTGGCCTCAAGTGATCCTCCCAGCTTGGCCTCACAAAGCACTGGGATTTACAGGTGTGAGCTTCTGAACCTGGCCTGATTTTCCGTTTCTAGAGAGTGCTTTCAAAGTGCTTCTATGTTTCTATTCTCCCTGCCGATCCTTTTGATATTCTATGAAAACTATTTGTGATGGATCTCTTCATTTCCATTTCCAAAAGTATACATTACTGGACAAAAGTCTTCAAATTTACTCCCATCCCCAATCCAAGGATAGTGTAACCAGGTAAAACATGTGATGTAGGTAATAGTTGTATGCTTCTCATATACTGTAGGCAAATGTTTGCCTTTTTCGTTTTTAAAAAAATTTGTTTACAATTAGCTCATGCATATTGCTTAAGCACATATATATTTGTAATAAAGTTGTGTGTATATGTGTATATGAGTAGGTTGATAATCATAAAATTTAAAATAATGGTTACCTTGGGTGGGACAGGAGAAATCAGGGAAATGGGGCAGTAAGGGAACTCATAGGTTGATGGGGTTTTTGGTAATGTTTTAGTTTTGGGGTGGAGTGGTGGATTCACAGGTCCTGAGTGTATTATTTTGCTTTAAAAGTAACATATAAGCACAGATAATGTTTTGTATGTGTCAAATAACACATTTAAAAGATAATACATGAAAAGCTTTATATTATTTGTTTATCAGAGCTTCCTTTAGGAAGATGACATTATTGACCCAGGTATAGGCTGGCATCTCTGAATTGTTTTACCCAATGAGAGAAGAGTTTGTGATGATTTGCTGTTAGTTTACCATGTCTTCCCTCAGGGCAATGGAGGGTTTTGGTTTGTAAGTTAGCTGATGGTGGGTTGAAAGTCGGGTGAATGTGGAATTTTCACCTTTTCTTAGCTCCATGTACCATTTTCAGACTCCTTTTTCATCCTTGCATTTCTCTCAGTTCCCTATGTATTCTAGCTATTTTTTTCAAACTCCATTCTCCCCCTCTCTGTCCTTATCATGTCCTTATGTAAACCAGCTCTCAGCAGAATCAAATTAGATTTCCATGCTCACTTCCTCCGTCCCTTTGTTCCTCCTTCTTTTCTTTCCTTCCCTTCTTCCCTCCCCATCTTTCTTTCTTTTATTTTATTATGAATAGGTTCAATTATATAATCATAAGTAAAATGAAACAAATGAAATGACTCCTGAATATTTCGTAAAGCAATGACATGAAAATGCATAAAAGTTATCTTTATGCACAGGATAAGATAAAAAGAAAGAATACACAGACACATCTAAAAATAACAACAACAAAGACATTGCCTGGAAGATGGAAGGTAATGAAAACTTTGCAGACAGTAAGAGTCATTAAGAAGGAAGGCAAATACAATTTTTTTTTCTTTATGTCAATAATAAAAAATATCTAAAGGAAGGCATACATTACAATTTCCAAAGGTCAAAGAGAGACACAGACAGACATTCTTTAAATGTATTAGACGTGCGAAGAGGATGAAGAAAAATAGTG
This sequence comes from Colobus angolensis palliatus, assembly GCF_000951035.1. NCBI lineage: Eukaryota > Metazoa > Chordata > Mammalia > Primates > Cercopithecidae > Colobus > Colobus angolensis. The sequence goes on from NW_012121754.1 coordinate 406,687, forward strand.
TCCATTTATTAGTTGGAGAGGGAAAACTAATAGCAGATGACACTAAAAAGACAGAGGTTTTAAATCTTTTCTTTTTCTTTAGTATTTGTCAAAAAGTCAATTGCTGTCTGAAAGCTAGACAAAGTAGTATATGGAATGAGTTGAACCAAAATAAATAGGAAAAGAGAAACTGACAGAAGTTTACAGAATTTGCTGGATTAATTGCTCAGCTATGTGTTCCCCGAGGTCTAAGACTCCCCACCAATTCCTATAGCCCAGTGCCTAGTAGAGTGCCTGGCTATAGGAGGTGCTAGAATTTAATTATGGAATGCCTACCATGCTTAAGTTCTTGGCATCATGATGTTTCTAACCTAGCAAGAAAGACAGTCCTTAAGCCAATGAGTTTAAAAATTACTTAATTTTAGTAGTGCTAATGGTAAGAAGAAGTAGGGCAGGACTCTGAGAGCAGACATTAGAACATGTGACCACGTCTGAGGGCCAGGGAAGAAGTCTCTCATGAAGGAACATTTAAGATTTGAAGAAAAGAAGGGAGGGGACATAAAGTGTTTGGGGCAACAGAAAGAGCATACGCAAATACTGTGAGATGGGAAGGAGTTTGGTGTGTTTGGGAATTTGAAAGCAGACCAATTCAGCTGGAGCTCAGCAAGTTAAGGCAATAGTGGGACAAGATGAGGGTGGTAGGGCAGATCATATAGACCTAAGGATTTCAGAATTCATCTTACAATAAATGAGAAACCATTGCAGAATTTTAAGAGAGAAAATGGCATTATTCAATTTACATTTAGCAAGTTGACTTTCACAGCTATGTAGAAAGTAAATTGGAGGAAACCACTTCAGAGGTTAGTTTAGATGGGGCTGGGCATGGTGGCTCACGCCTGTAATCCCAGCACTTTGGGGGGCCTAGGCGGGCACATCACAGGGTCAAGAGATCAAGACCATCATGACCAACATAGTGAAACCCAGTCTCTACTAAAAATACAAAAATTAGCTGGGCGTGGTGGTGTGTGTCTGTAGTCCCAGCTACTCGGGAGGCTGAGGCAGGAGAATCACTTGAACCCAGGAAGCGGAGGTTGCAGTGAACCAAGATCGTGCCACTGCACTCCAGCCTGGGGACAGAGACTCCGTCTCAAAAAAAAAAAAAAAAACCAAAACAAACAAAAAAACCGAAGAAGAATAAAAAAGAGGTTAGTTTGGATGAAAGATGATAGTTTTCATTAAGGTAAGAAGTTAACTTAGAAGAGAGGTTTGGGAGATATTAAGGAGATAGCATTGATAAGATATGGTGATTGATTGGATATACAGAATGAGCATAAAACAGGATTCATAGCTTTTTTTACTTTTTTTCTTTTCTTTTTTTGAGATGGAATCTTGCTCTGTCACCCAGGCTAGAGTGCAGTGGTATGATCTCAGCTCACTGCAACCTCTGCCTCCTGGGTTCAAGTGATTCTCCTGCCTCAACCTCCCGAGTAGCTGGGATTATAGGCGCCTGCCACTGCGCCCACCTAGTTTTTGTATTTTTAGTAGATATGGAGTTTCACCACCTTGGCCAGGCTGATCTCAAACTCCTGACCTCATGATCCACCCGCCTCCGCCTTCCAAAGTGCTGAGATTACAGGTGTGAGCCACCATGCTCGGCTTCATAGCTCTTTAAATACTCAAATGCTTAACTCGGAAGGTTGGGATGGCTGCTGGTAGTGCAGCAACAACAGCAGCATTTCTCTTCTCTCCTCATCCTGCCCCTCCTATCCCACCTCAGCCACAAAAGCTTAGTGCTGTCAAGCTCTGCCGGGGATACACACACATACACACACACACGCGCGCACACACACACACACACACAAACACATGAAAGCACACCTTGTTAACTCAAACTCAGATATTAGCTCAAAGGTCATTTTCCCAGGGAGCATACTAAAAGAAAAAAGAATCAAACAAAGTAATAATACTAACTCACAAATGTGCATGATATCTTCCTGAAATTTAGTTCTGAAATTTTTTTTAAAATCACATTTACCGATAAATATGAATCCAATGCATATTTTTGAAATGTTTTGTCTTTACTTACTTCACTCACTATTTCTCAGGTTTACTATATCTAATACCTGTAGCTGGCCAAGAACACCCTTGTTTCAGAAGGCCAAGCTCCAGCTCTCCTTCAGTCCCACCCCTTTCCATGGGGCAAGTCCATAGGACCAAGGACTTATGCCCACCTTGAGCTAGCACCCCTTTCTAGACCATGCCTTGAATACTCAGGCTCCCAAATCCTCTGCTGAGATCTCGTCCCTAGCTTTTTGCCAGGACCTGCATGGGCTGCAACCTGGAGTCTGGCTTCCTGAGAGCAAACCAGTGGAGTGGGCACTGCTAGGCCAGAAAGGTGGCAAAGGGAACCTGCTTATGGAGGTGTGATCAGGCTTGGTTTTGTGAACTGGACTGTCTACACTGCAGGCCCATGAGACTCTTGATGATATACTACAGAGCCAGGGGTGAGAAGGGGAAACTGGGTTGTGGCCCTGGACTCTGACCCTGGGCCCTGACCAACTCAGGCACAGCAGTGAATATGTTAGTTGGTCCTTTCATTCTACAAGCATTTTCTGAGCACGTATTCGTGGTGTGTAAGGTTTCCTGTGTGGCCTGGGGGAATGCAAAGATGAACAACACATCCTTCTGTCACGGAGGGCCGCAGGGCCAAAGATGCATGTAAACAACCCTCTGTGAAATGAGGCTGACTAAAGTAAACATCACATGAGCGGGAACCGTTTGTAGTACTTTGGGAATTCAGAAGAGGAAATTATTTTTTATAACTGGAGGAATTTGGGGACAGCTTCACCAAGAAACCAAAGTGGAGAAGTAATTTGCTTAGAATTGAAACACATAGGCAAATTCTACAAAGTTATGTATTGACTCTAAACTTCAGTTTCCTTATCAGGATTTAATGAGATAATATATCTGGAAACATCTATCACAGTGCCTCATACATAAAAGTATTTAATGAAGTATTTAATGTGTTGCCGTGTTTTTTTGTTTTTTTTTTTTTTTAAGACAGAGTCGTGCTCTGTCATCCAGGCTGGAGTGCAGTGGCGTGATCTCGGCTCAGTGCAACCTCTGCCTCCCAGATGCAAGCGATTCTCCTGCCTCAGCCTCCAGAGTATCTGGGACAACAGGCACATGCCACCACGTCTGGCTAATTTTTGTACTTTTAGTAGAGACAGGGTTTCACCATGTTAGCCAGGATGGTCTTGATCTCCTGACCTCATGATCCACCTGCCTTGGCCTTCCAAAGTGCTGGGATTACAGGCGTGAGGCACTGTGCCCAGCCATGTGTTGCTGTTTCTTTTTATTAATTAAAATATATTTTTTACCTCATGAAAATATTCCACTATGTACACAGGTATGCTTCAAGTTGCCCTGAAAACATAACTATTGTGTGTGTGTGTGTGTGTGTGTGTGCGTGTGTGCATGTGTGTGTGCACGCATGTGTGTTGGGATGGTTTAGGATGGTTGGAAGGAAGTTTCTTGAGATCAGGGCCTATATCTTTGCATTCTCAGTGCCATAGATATTGGAATTTAATAAATATTCTTTGATTGAATAAATGATCAAATTAAGATTCACCTCCTGAAGCTGATGAGAATGAAATAACTGCAAAGTTTGAAGGTCATGGTTTTCCTGGGCACTCACAGGCCTTGCTGCAGGTGCATGTGCTTGTTTAATCTTAACAGTTTTTGTTTCTGGGAATTATAAATGCTCTGAAGTGTGATGGCAAAATGACAGATATTTTTCCTTCCTGGAGCCTGTTGTGTGATTTCCAAAGTTGTAAAAACCTAATTAATTCTAATAGGCACAAATGCTAAACCAGTAGCTACTCTTCATCTAGATATTTGACCTTGGAGAGCCAAGAAGAAATGGAGTGGAACATTACCACTGGTTTTTGCACCGGAAGTGGCAGGATGCCAGAGCTAACATGAGGGAAAGGCCTCAGCTGCTCTGGCTTCCTCCACAGAGAGGGAGCTGCACGGCAGATCCAGAAAGTTTTCTTGTGACTTAAGCATCTTTGGAAATTTTGAAAGCTACTATTTCCCTTGCTGCCCCTCTAGAGGTAATGAAATACCCTCCAACCCACTTTTTGACTACTTTACTTAAAATTGTCAAATGGTGGCCGGGCACAGTGGTTCACGCCTGTAATCCCAGCACTTTGGGAGGCCGAGGCGGGTGGATCACGAGGTCAGAAGATTGAGACTATCCTGGCTAACACGGTGAAACCCCATCTCTATTAAAAATACAAAAAATATCAGCCGGGCGTGGTGGCGGGCACCTGTAGTCCCAGCTACTTGGGAGGCTGAGGCAGGAGAATAGTGTAAACCCAGGAGGCGGAGGTTGCAGTGAGCCAAGATCACACCACTGCACTCTAGCCTGGGTGACAGAGTTTCAAACATACAAAAAAATGGTCAAATGGCTTCCCATTGCTTGCTGGGTAAAGTAGGAAGATCAGTGCTTTCAATGAGTTGTCTCCTTACCGATTCACCTTTCTCTATCTGGCCTTTCATGCTTAAGGATGTTGATGGTTTTCTGCCTCCCTTCAAGGATAGGGCCTTTCTGTTTCTCCACTTACCTCCCACTCCACTCCTCCCAGACCCATTCCACTCCCATCCCCCAACACACACACACACACACACACACACACACACACACGTGCACACACTTTGTTAACTCAACTGAGATATTAGCTCAAGGGTCATTTTCCCAGGGAAGCCTTCTTGGACCACCCACATCCCTAGCCTGGGTGAAATCACATTTCTGTGTCATATGTTCTCATAGAACCATTTCTTTCTCCTGGGATCCTTGATTCAGTTTGTATTTACATATTTATTGGTGGGATTATCTGATTCATATGTGTCTTTCCTTCTAGACTATGAATTTCATAATGATGGGATTATGTTTCCTCACAGATGTATCCCTAGAGTTTAATACAGCACTTAGAACATAAGGGTGCTCAATAAACGGTTGTAACTATGAGGCCTTGAGGTACTTATGTTCCCCTTGTATGGCCTCCTGCCCCTTGCTTCTCTTACCCAGTCTTATCTATGGCTGGACTTTGGGTAATATACTTTGAAAAAAATTACAGAATTTTTATGTTTTCAGTCTCATCAAACCCAGACCTGAGATTTAGTGGGAGGAGGCATTTGCTCAGTTAGGGTTCCACGGAGCAGCAGTGAGAAACATTTAACCCAATACAATGAGGGTCATGATGCTCAAACTAGAGAATTCAGGAGAATGGAGACCCATGAAGCCCCCAACCTTGAATTATAGTCCAGAGGGTCATCACATAAGGGGCGCCAGAAGTCCTGGAGCATGAAGTCAGAATTCCAGGTGTGCTGCAAGTGAAAGCAATCATAAACTTGCACGCAAAATTACAAAGGAATGCCTTCATCTGCTCACTGTAAAAAGGCAGGTGATATTGTCTGGGCTCAAAAAATCAAGGGCAGAACTGACAAGTTGGCTGTGAAAAAATGACAATATGCTTTTGGTAAGAGCTATTTTTTAGCAGAAAATGTATTTGAACTATTCTTGTTTCAACAACTTGGAGAGTCAGATCATGAAAGTCTGGTATGCCAATGAAATATTTCCTAGTGTTTAGTATCAATAATGAATTGTCAAATGGTACAGCCACTAGGAAAAGGTCTGGTGGTTTCTCAATAAGTTAAATATAGAATTATCACATGATCCAGCAATTCCACTCCTAGGCATATACCCAAAAGAAGTGAAAACAGGAACTCAGATACTTGTACATAGATGTTCACAGCAGCATTATTCACAATAGTCAAAAGGTGAAAGAAAACAACCCAAGAGTTCATCAACAGATGAGTATGGATAAACAGAATATGGCATGTATCTATACATAAATGCAATATTATTCAGATGTAAAAAGGAGTGACTTTCTGAAACATGCTGTAAAATAGATGAATCTTGAAAACATGCTAAGTGAAATAAGCCGGACACAAAAGGACGAATGTCCTATGATTCCACTTGAATGATCTAGAATAGGTCAATTCACAGAAAGTAGAATAAGGTTACCAAAGGTGGAAGGGGGAGGCAAGAATAGGGAGATATTGCATATGGTTACAGAGTTGTTATTCAAAGTGAGAAAAAAATTTTGGAAATAGCTAGTAAAGATGGCTGCATACCATTGTGAATGTACTTCAAAACACTGAAGAGTAAACTTAAACATTGTTAAAATAGCAAAGTTTATGTTATATATATTTTACCACAATAAAAAAGAAAAAAGGAATGAATTTCTAGAAATAAACTTTCTTGAGATTAACTTGGCAATATGTATCAAAAGTCTTAATTGCTGCATACCCATTTTACTTCTTATAATTTGTTTTTAGGAAATAATCACAGATGTGTTCGAAGATTTATCTGCAAGATGGTTTTAGTGATCATTGCTGGTTTTCTTCTCTAATATCCTCCTTCTGGTCACAGCATCTGGATTTTCTTTTAGGAAATCATTTGGCTGTGGTTATATACTGTTTTGTTTTTTGTTTTTGTTGTTTTTTTTGAGACAGACTCTTGTTCTTTCACCCAGGCTGGAATGCAGTGGTGTGATCTCAGCTCACTGCAACCTCCACCTCCCTGGTTCAAGCAATTCCTCTGCCTTGGTCTCCCAAGTAGCTGGGATTACAGGTGCACACCACCACACCTGGCTACTTTTTTTTGTATTTTTAGCAGAGATGGGGTTTCACCATGTTGGCCAGACTGGTCACGAACTCCTGACCTCAGGCAATCTGCCCACCTCAGCCTCCCAAAGTGCTGGGATTACAGGCGTGAGCCACTGCACCCAGCTGGTTATATACTGTTTACTTAGGTTCCCTGGTCTCCCTTGAGGCAAGCAATCATACTGCCTAGTTGGACTTTCTCTCCAGGGAATCTGAAAACTGGGTGGTGTGGTCAAGCTGACTGAGAGTGGCTGGAGACAATTTATGCCATGGAGTGGCACTTTAAGGAGACTGACCTTAAGACAGGATAGGATCCAGGTACCATGGGTGCTGACATCTAGATCTCCTGTGTTGCCCTGGATCCTATCCTTTCCAAGCCGGCTGCTTTACCTTTTCTTCTCTGCTTGAATTACCTACATTCCATTCCTCCTTTATTTTCTTGTTATCAAAGAATCTTGGTTCAATGGTCATTATAGCATTATTTTTAATGGGGAAAAATCTTGAAAGCAAAGTTCAATAAATCAATTAATGGGTAAACAAATTATAGATCCAATTATGGATACTTTATAGTCACTAAAAATTATATTTTAGAAGAATATAATGATGTCAAAAATGGTCATTACAGTCTGCAGAATAAAAGCAGACTCTAAAATAGAATTATCCTGTTTTAAGGGGAAATAAAATACGTCTCTGTGCAGTTAAACCTGAAGGATATACATATAAATGAAAATAGTTGTTATCTCTGGGTAGCAGGATTATAGAGCATTTTCTTTTTAAGAATATTTTCTAAACTTTCAGGAATGAACATTTAAAATGAAAACAAGTTTTCATTTTTTAAGATGTATACCCATATTTCTGTTGATAACTTCCTTAGTCTTAAAATGGCAGATCTGATTATTTCTCTGCTTTCAAAGTCGTATTTTTTAAAAAATGGATCTGTGTTTCTAACTGCCTTTTCTACAGCACTACAAGCATCTCATATGTAAAATACCCAAATATATCAATTCCTCCCTCTCCCCAGCAGCTCCACTGAAACCTCCTCTAGGAAGCCTCCCTGAACTCCCAAGTCCAGGTTAGGGTTTCTTTTGTAGCCCACCCTGTGGATTCCTGCAGTTCTCCCTGCTGACCTCCATCCCTTACAGCATGGTTCATACTATGTGCGAATTGCCTGTTTACCTGTCCTATCTACTAGACCCTTCAGTGGCAGAAGGGTCCATGTTTGCTCATAACAATGTCAATGAACATTCCTAGAGTGCTTAAGATGTGCTCGGCCCTTCACATGTATTATCTCATTGAATTCAGGAAACAATCCTATGAAGAGGTACTATTGTTTGTCCTATTTTACAAATAAAGATATTGAAGCTTAGAGACAGAAAGCAATTTACCCAAGTGACAGAGTTGCAGCCGCAGCACTCAGCACAGGGTCTAGGTATGTATTCGGTGCTTTATAAATAAGTATTTGTTGAATGAATGAATGAATGTACTAAAATTATGTAGCTAAATCTCCCTATTGCAGTTTTCTGAATCTATAAATAAAAAGCATTGCCAGAATTAAAAGTGCCTGATGAAATGGGTAAAATGTCAGTAGGTAGCCAGAACGGGAAAGACATCTTATCTCACTAATCAGTGACTTCACTGTGAAACTCTCTTAAAAATTCAGAGCCACTACTGCCTAGAGACAAAAATCAGTCCCATCTTTTTTCTGCCTCTGAATGCTTCTGTGAGAATTATTAAACCAGGAGGGTACACTTCACTGGCTGAATTACATGCAGGGAAAGGCAAGAGGTAAAAGCGCTTCTCTCTCACCTGAATTGCCCCCAAGCTGCCCTGTATCCCTCTTTGCTGCATTTGGAATACCTGAACAGAGCCAGAACACCAGATGTGAAGCTCATTGTCCAGACCTTCACACTGTGAGTAGGGGCCTGAAATACAAAGAACAAACCTGGGACAAATGTGATAATCGATGAAGCACTGCTGTGAAAAGAAAAGGAACAGGCTGCCAAAATCTCCATTTTAAGCTGGAATTCAGCAAGCAGAAAGTAAGTGATAAGAAATCTCCTGCTTTTCACTAGGATTGCCAAAGTTCCTAAATTTACCAGGATCTCCCTGACTCTCTGAGTGATTCTTAGTTTCAGGGGTTATTTTTATCCAGGAAAATATTGTAGGAATAATCCCTTCTTTCGAATCCCAGGAACCTGAGAGAAAGCATACTATTTCCCAGTTCCTAAGACCCAGAGCAGGGCTTTCATCCTCAACACTATTGATAGCTTGGGCCTGGCAATTCTCTGTTGGGTTGGGGGGCGGGGTGAGGGGGTGCATTGCAGGATATTTAGCAGCATCCCTGTCCTGCCCTATGCCAGTAGCACAACCCTCATGCCCCACCCAGCTATAACAACCAAAAATGTCTCCAGACATTGCTAAATGTCCCTGGGAAGCAAAATCACACTTCCGACACTTCCCATCCCATCCCTTCATTTGGAGAACCACTGACCTAGAGTGTGGCAAATGGAAAACACTGGTTCATTCCCTTCCCAAAGAACATCATAGAGTATTTCATAAATACACATGTGGACACACGATGCTTGTTTATTTACCTGGAGTGGAGGAAGGGAGAAAATATCCCATTAACCTAATATTTCATGTTTGATGGTGATATGTAAGAATGTCTAATATTTTGTTAATCCTCACTTAAGAACCTTTTTTTCCATTCACCCAGCCAACTAAGGTTTCCAAGCATGGAATGCTTGTACTGCAATCTTAGTCTTTGGAATGGAGCTGGTTTCCTGGACCATTTTGGATTTCTGGATGTTTGCGTACATCCCTAGTAGACAGAAAAGCATGGGGTTTGGAGTCAGGCACCCTGGATTGAAATTCCAATGAAACTTTTATTTACCTGTGTTCACTGCAAGTCACTAAACTGCTCTGAGACCCAAGTTCCTCAACCATAAAAACCTCCCTTATTTGACTGTAGTCAACACTGAATGAGATAAAGTCAAGAAATAGGCCTGGCACAGGCCTAGGTGGTAGAACCAGTTCCTGTTTATAAATGTTTTCTTCCTTCAATGCTTGATTATTACCCAAGAAGTAACAGTAAGGGAAAGCTTCCCTCCCAGTGTCTAGTACCCCAGAATATTCCTTCAGCTCTTCCCAAAACATGGTGAGAAGAGGTAATACTGGGTGAGAAGAAGTAATACTGGGATAATCAGGGAAGGCTTTTGAATGTGACTTACAGTTTTTGTCTGGAGTTGGTCAGAAGCAACTTGGCAGGCAGTAATTAAAGACCGCATTTGGGTGGATAGGGCTTTTTCAGGGAGAGTGTCTACCCATGGGCGAGAGGTCTGTTGGTGCAGAGGTTTTGTTTCATTCTGAAGACCTGTTCTACATAATTTCGCAAGCTATAATGCAGATGACAGTAATTAGAAGTTAGATGTGGATTCTAGTTCACCTTCAGCACTTTCTAGATGAGACCACCACCTTGGGCAAAAACTTTCCCTCTAAGCCTCAGAATCCGCATCTATGAAACAGGATGGGCCAAATGTGGTGGCTCACACCGGTAATTTCAGCACTTCAGGAGGCCGAGGCAGATGGATCACTGGAGGTCAGGAATTCGAGACCAGCCTGGCCAATATGGTGAAATCCCATCTCTACTAAAAATACAAAACACTTAGCTGGGTGAGGTGGTGCATGCCTGCCTGTAATGCCAGCTAACCAGGAGGCAGGAGAATTGCTTGAACCCAGGAGGTGGAGGTTGCAGTGAGCTGAGACTGTGCCACTGCATGCCAGCCTGGGCCACAGAGTGAGACTCCATCCCCCAAGAAAAAAAAATAGGGTGATACTTGAGCCTATCTCATCAGGTTGCTGTAAAAATTAACAAGTTAATGCATGCAAAGAGATCAGCCCAGTTCCTGGTGAGTAGTAGACACTGAAATATTAGCCAATGTTATATTAATAATCATCTTCTGTAAATGCCTGTACAATATGAGCACATCTGAATATATTCTTGAAAGGATAAATAATAGGGAAACAAGGTCCAAGACAGATAAGACAGAACTCAAACAGCTAACCAATCAAAAGAAAAAGCTGAGGATAAAGTACCAGTGGGGGAAAAATGCAGAAAAAAGAAAGTCGGCAAAAAAGACAAAGGTCAAAAGTGAATAGTGCAACTTTTTTGTGAAAGCTGGGGACCACTTATGTATGTGCCCCAAGTCTTACATTCGGGCTGGAGCAAGGCCCTACATTGAATAGAAACAAACAGATAGATAGTAGAAGGGCTTTTTGGCTAGATATCATCATCATCATCAATTAACATTTGCTGAGCACCTGTGAGGTATTGGACAGATAGAAATAACTAAGATACAGTCTCACGCCTTGAAGAGCTCATAGTTTAGTTGGCCGACAGCCAGGAAAGTCTCTAAGTAGAGTTTCTGAGCTAATTCTGAGGTCCCATGATCCTTCTTGAACTGACACACCCTTTGGATGTTGGTGGGCAGAGGAGTACAAGCCCCTGTGGGCTTCAGCAAGTCCTTTTTCTCCCCAAACGCTCTTGCCTTCTTTTACCATCTAAGCTTTTCTGCACCAAAAGTATTTCTACAAGTCAGGAAAGTTAAAGTGCATGTGCTGTGCTTAAAGAAGAGGTTTTATAATAACCACTGCCTTCTTGGCAGGCTGCAGAAGCTGGGCCAGTGGAGAAATCTCTGGAAAGGCAGTTGGAAGTAACTGGCTGACTCCTTTGCCCAGGGTGGGCATCATGCTAGCATCTTTCTGGCTACAAAGAGTAGAATCAAGTCTGTGAAGTCAGCTGGAGACCTAACTGCAGCTTTAACAGGCCAACAGCTGGGTCAACCAGCCACAGAGGAAACATTTTCCTGACAGTCACTCTGACGGGCTTAGGGTATTCAGAACACAAAAGTGAAGGTGGTCTCCATCCAGACCACTCCAGGAAAGTCTGTGGAACATTGCGTTGTCCACAAGCTATTTTGCAGCTGCTTCAATTAAAGAATTAAACTGTATCTGAGTAGCAGCAACATACATGAGAGCCAAATTGGATTCCTGCTTGGAAAATAAGCTACAGACCACGTCTTTATTGTGCAGACACTCATTAACAAATATGTAAAAAAAATGCCAGTCAGAGAAAGATGTTTTCCTGCTTTGGAGACTTTTAAAAAAGCATTTAATTCAATCTGGCACGCATGGCTGAACCTGAAATGGCTACAATGTGTAACTGGTGGGAAAGCATGACTAAAGGAGTTCTGTCTATCAGTCCACCCTTTGCAGGGGAACTGTACCCACAGCTCCACCGGGTTAGGGAGAAGGGGCCATTCCCTGTTCTGTGAACACTGGGGACATGTTTTCTATGCTTGAGGAAGTTCTAAGTTTAGGGTCTTTTCTCAGGAAAAGAAATGCTGGCTGCAGACAGTGAGGCCAGTGCCTCCATTTCTCTCCTCGCTTGTGAGCAGTTCAGATGCTAGACAGGCTACAACATACAGACCATCTACAGAGAGACTTACAAACCATTCCCAGGAAATGGTCCCAAGTAACCTCACATTTCACATTTTTAAGTGTAGACTATACTGTCTATACTTTCACAGGGTCCACTAAACCTGTCAGGACAGCAGACCCTGCTCTCCAATGTCCAAACTCAAGTGGAGCCACGCCTCACAGTAAAGCGGGCTTTAAGGCGCAAAGTAAGATCTATCCTTTAAGAAGAAACTGTATGTCTAATGGCTTTTAGGATATTTGCATTGATATTAGGCTTTACGTGATTAAAAAATAATAGTTAACTTTGCAACTTCCAAAGTGTATTGTTGTACCCTAAAGCCAAGGCACAGAAGTAGAAATACGAATAAGAAAGAATCAAGCTGGGATGGTACTGGTACCAAAACAGATGTATAGACCAATGGAACAGAACAGAACCCTCAGAAATAACACCACATATCTACAACCATCTGATCTTTGACAAACCTGACAAAAATAAGAAACGCGGAAAGGATTCCCTATTTAATAAATGGTGCTGGGAAAACTGGATAGCTATATGTAGAAAGCTGAAACTGGATCCCTTCCTTACACTTTATGCAAAAATTAATTCAAGATGGATTAAAGACTTAAATATTAGACTTAAAACCATAAAAACCCTAGAAGAAAAACCTAGGCAATGCCATTCAGGACATAGGCATGGGCAAGGACTTCATGACTAAAACACCAAAAGCAATGGCAACAAAAGCCAAAATAGACAAATGGGATCTAATTAAACTAAAGAGCTTCTGCATGGCAAAAGAAACTACCATCAGAGTGAACAGGCAACCTACAGAATGGGAGAAAATTTTCCCAATCTACCCATCTGACAAAGGGCTAATATCCAGAATCTACAAAGAACTCAAACAAATTTACAAGAAAAAAACAAACAACCCCATCAAAAAGTGGGCAAAAGATATGAACAGACACTTCTCAAAAGAAGACATCTATGCAGCCAACAGACACATGAAAAAATGCTCATCATCACTGGTCATCAGACAGATGCAAATCAAAAGCACAATGAGATACTATCTCACACCAGTTAGAATGGCAATCATTAAAAAGTCAGGAAACAACAGATGCTGGAGAGGATGTGGAGAAACAGGAACGCTTTTACACTGTGGGTGGGAGTGTAAATTGGTTCAACCATTGTGGAAGACAGTATGGCGATCCCTCAAGGATCTAGAACTATAAATAGCATTTGACCCAGCAATCCCCATTACTGGGTATATACCCAAAGGATTATAATCATGCTGGTATAAAGACACAAGCACACGTATGTTTATTGTGGCACTATTCACAATAGCAAAGACTTGGAACCAACCCAAATGTCCATCAATGACAGACTGGATTAAGAAAATGTGGCACATACACCATGGAATACTATGCAGCCATAAAAAAGGATGAGTTCATGTCCTTTGCAGGGACATGGATGAAGCTGGAAACCATCATTCTCAGCAAACTATCACAAGAACAGAAAACCAAACACAGCATGTTCTCACTCATAGGTGGGAACTGAACAATGAGATCACTTAGACACAGGAAGGGGAACATCACACACTGGGGCCTGTAGGGGGGTGGGGGCCTGGGGGAGAGATAGCATTAGGAGAAATACCTAATGTAAATGATGAGTTGATGGGTGCAGCAAACCAACATGGCACATGCATACCTATGTATCAAACCTGCATGTTGTGCACGTGTACCCTAGAACTTAAAGTATAATAATAATTAAAAAAAATCAACTACATGGGATTGTTAGGAAGTTTAAATGGTTTCATAAAGGGCTTAGAACAATGGCTGATATGTATTAGAACTTGTAAACAAAATAAACTCTTCAATATGCAAAAAAACCCAATAAAACAAACTAATAATAATAATAACAAAGAAAGAATAAACCTGGGGAGAGACAGATGGAGGGGAACAAAGATTCTGTGTCTCTCCCCAGCTTCATTTTTTTCTTTTCCTGACTTCTTAATAATCGCCATTCTAACTGGCATGAGACGGTATCTCATTGTGGTTTTGATTTGCATTTCATGATGACCAGTGATGATGAGCATTTTTCATGTGTCTGTTGGCTGCACAGATGTCTTCTTTTGACAAGTGTCTGTTCATATCCTTTGCCCACTTTTTGATGGAGTTGTTTGTTTTTTCTTGTAAATTTGTTTGAGTTCTTTGTAGATTCTGGATATTAGCCCTTTGTCAGATGGGTAGATGCAAAAATTTTCTCCCATTCTGTAGGTTGCCTGTTCACTGTGATGGTAGTTTCTTTTGCCGTGCAGAAGCTCTTTAGTTTAATTAGGTACAATTTGTCTACTTTGCTGTTTATGAAAAGCAAAGAAGTATATTAGGTGTGTGAGGCAGTTCCGGGGAGCGGGGAAAACAGGTCTTGCGGAATAAGGCCACCTCCATCAACAAATGTTTTTGTTTTTGTTTCTGTTTTTGAGGCAGAGTCTTGCTCTGTCACCAGGCTGGAGTGCAATGGCATGATCTCAGCTCACTGCAATCTCCGCTTCCTGGGTTCAAGCGATTCTCCTGCCTCAGCTTCCCGAGTAGCTGGGATTACAGTCGCCCACCACCATGCCCAGCTATTTTTTTTGTATTTTTTAGTAGAGACGGGGTTTCACCATATTGGCCAGGCTGGTTTCGAACTCCTCACCTCAGGTGATCTGCCTGCCTTGGCCTCCCAAAGTGTTGGGATTACAGGCGTGAGCCACCATGTCTGGCTTCATCTGTTGAAAGGAGGAGATGGACACAGTATAGAGAAAAGACAGAAGACCTGCATCTTATCCTGAGTCTTGTAGATAGTTTTGTGGACATCTAGTGAGGAAGAGGACTGGTAATTAACTGGCAAGCCCATGCTGTCAAATTGGATCATTCCCAAGAGAAAATATACTAGAAACAAAATTAACCAAAGTGGCCATCCATACAGCAGGGTTTTTCTGGGCTGCAACTTAATTCTTCCTATATGGATGCTGTTCTATGACCAGGGACAACAAGCAGTTCTCTCAGATGGGCACAGCATCCAACCATTGGAAAGGTGTTTCTTTCCCCCCCCATCCCAGCTATCACCTTGTCCTTAGTATTCAGAAGGTAATTGTGGGTGAGTGACAGGAACACTTTGGGGCAGGTACTTTGCCAATTTATATTCTTGTGCTTAATAAACATACATGGGAAGGCATAGTACCAACTCAGTAACTGCCTTTGATATTTTCATACACAACTACTCAAATACTGGAAACCAATCATTACAAATCTAAAGAGCTTTAGCTATCGGGTTCTACAGACTTTGTATAAGAAAACATTAGTTGACGAGAAAGTTGGAAAGAACAGGCACCTTGGCACAGAAACCCAGTATGAAATAGAATATAGACTCTTGGAAATGTGAAAGTTTTTCAAAATTCAAAGGAAAGTCCAATTTCAGAAAACTGCAGGCTAGAAGATAGCTTATTGAATCCCAAATAAAGACATTACTATAAATTTCATTATGTAATTTGATAATTCTGACGTTTACAAATGCATAATGACATAAATCTTTAATTGCACAAAATCAAATTCTCCATACAAAATAAGCTGGATGGAAAAATTTTCCTTATTTTGCTCTGATCATCATTCTGCAGTTTTAAGGGCCAGTAGTTGTTTTGAACATATAAGTGGGATACTAAAAATGTATTTTTAAATTTCTCTTATGATTAGGAATTAAAGTCTATATAGTATAGGTTCACTACCTGATCTTTCACTTCTGCCTCAGCAGTTTCCTTGTCAACCCTAATGTAAATATTGACAGAGTCTCCTCCTATCTTCTCTACCTTCTTAGCCAAAGATATAAACAAAAATTTCAGATGTTCTTAACAGAAATTGGACCAGAAAGTACAATAGCTTAGGGGCCTTTCATAATATAATAAAAGATTTCTTTTGGCAGAGTGAAGGATTTCTGCTCCACCTGCTTTCTCCCAGCTACCTAATCCTTGAACCCTTTCTCAGTCCCAGGGTCAACCTCAAGACACACAACCAGCACAGTTGCACAAGGCCCCATGCTCCAGAGGGCCCTGTGCTTGGCTTAATGCTCTGCTGCTGACATCTTGAAATTCTCAATAATTTTATCTTTGAACCTCTGCTTTGTAAATGAAGTCCAAGGGGATACCGGGACACGCGCATGAGTTGAGGAGCTGTGCACAGTATGCGTGTCCAGAGATCCTTGCTGTCATATTAACATATAGTGGTGCAATGCCCTGTGAGCACAGAGTTCTGGTGGAGCCGTAATGTGGGTGGGGGACTTCAATGATGCTCAAGTAAGTGCAAGATAAGTGTGTGTAAGTAGGGAGTGGAGGGCCTGACTGCCTGAGAGGCCACACTTTCCTTCACCCCAGAACTTTTTTGAATACAGGAAGAAGGCAATGGTGTTTGTTTTAAGTAACACAAACAACCAAAGAGCCTGATCATATCCTTTCTTTCTCATGTTACTTCTCTGTATTAGCCAACCACTTTTGCTGAAAATGATAATATAGAAGGAAAGGGAAAGATAAGGCAACGCGTTGGTCCTTTTCCTTCAGTCCTTCCTTCCTTATTAATCTGAAGGTAGAAAGTGTTGGTAGAAAGCACACATATTAAGAAATGAGAGAAGAAGAGTTGAGTTAGTTTTGTGCAATGTTTCTATGGTTTTGGTAAGAACAAAATACATGTGTGTGTATTATACAAACTGTGAAATACAAGTTATATAATTTTGGTAATTTTGTATATAACAAATGCTCTTATGTTATTAGCATTTAAATCTTACATGCACATATAAGTATCATATAATTCTAGATACTTACATTCTCTGAGTCATGCACAATATAAAGATGAATGGTAACACTCATGCTAATCATTTAACATTTTAATTTTTCTTTATTTAGAACAATGTTAAATAGCACATTAAAGATACCATGATAAATCAAGAGACAGATTGGAAGAAAAGACAGAGCTTTACATTTTGGGACCTTTAAAGGCACACTTATTTATTTACAGACAGAGTTTCACTCTTTTCACTCAGGCTGGAGTGCAATGGCACGATCTCGGCTCACTGCAACCTCCGCCTCCTGAGTTCAAGTGATTCTCCTGCCTCAGCCTCCTGAGTAGCTGGGATTACAGGCGCCCACCACCATGCCTGGCTAATTTTTGTATTTTTAGTAGAGACAGGGTTTCACTATGTTGCCCAGGCTGGTCTGGAACTACTGACCTCAGGCAATTCACTGCCTTGGACTCCCAAAGTGCTGGGATTACAGGCATGAGCCACCACACTGGGCCTAATGGCACTTTTAAAAGATAGAGGTCCCACATTTCATGGCCCATTTAGTCCTCACCTTAACAACTCTATGCCATCACAACATCTCCTTCGTCTTGTCATACAATTCAAAGGCATATACCATAAAATGGAATAGGAGTCTGAAAAACAGAAGGGACACTTATGGACTACCTGCTGGGAAGACAGGCCTAAGGGAGCCCCACTGTGGCTTTTTGACAATGAAAGGAAAAGCTATAGGAGAGAAAACCATGGCAGCTGCTAGTTAAGGGAAATGGGAGGATCTTCCTCTGGTGAAAATTGAGTTTGACAGGTGAGACCCACAAGTTCTAGAGAAAGCAAAGCAGGCCTGTGGGCTGTTGTGGTGACCGCTATTTACCTCGGTGGCCTTTGGATCTCGCAAGGGCAGGAAGTGAAATATGGGAGTGGGATGGGTTAGGGGGCAGGTAACTCAGAGGGCTGAGACTGGCAGAAAGACTCTTCAATGTTTTACCTCCATAAAGGAACTCAAAAATTTGTCAGCAAAGTAAAGTATTAATCGGCAGCTTTTAACACCAACCATGAATAATATTTGAACTTCAGTTTTTTGATGTAACACTCCAGTAACAGTCCCTATCCTGTATACTAGGTGCTGCTATATGTGCCAGGCAAAATTGCAGGAACAACAATCTGAGAAGGCATTGTCTAAGATGTACTTCCCAACATTACATATATCCTAGTTACTCTGTAGAACAGGGATATGACAATTGCCATCATCCCTTACATAAAAATTCCACAGCCTCAGAAGCTAGAGTTTCTGCTATTTCTAACCTGCTAGTATGTAGATGCTGAAAATGGTAATATATGCTACTAAAGGACCTGGGTGTGGGCGGAAGGTATAGAAGACTGGGTGTAGCAAGGAAGTCTCAGCCCTCTGGGTATAATGGTTAGAAGGAAGGTCTAGATAGAATCTTTGTCTTTTACTGTGAGTTGGTATTTGCATAGTTATAAGGAAAATTAAAACTTTCATGTGGCTGTGAAATAGAATGTGTAAGTCATTTACACAAATGTCCTTCCTCTTGTAGCATAACAATCATATTATTAGATGTATCAGAGCAACTCGGATGTAAGTTTCATTTTGGTTACAACAGCAACTCATATATTAAATTATGTAAGTTTCATTTTGGTTACAACACCAACTCCTATATTAAATTAAACTCCTGTAGTATAAAGTTTAGCACTAGTTATGGGGAACCAGCTTTATTCAAAAATCACATTTCTTTGGTTCAAATTTCAGTGCTTGTGCTCAGGCAGCATGGCCATCTGCTCAGGACTTTAAAAATAAATACAGAGAACATTGTTTCTAAAAGACCTGGAGGCTGAAATACAGAAAATGGTCATCATTAAGTTTACAGATGACACTAATGGAAAGAAGGATGGGTTAGGAATTCCAAATAAGAGTACATGCAGGGTAGAGGCCTGGGGAGAACATCTTAACCATAAAAGTAAATGATGGGGAAGGACTGGTTTTGTGTGGAAGGACTAGGACCAGGGTTCACAGGGGTTGAGGGGATGAAGCTGGTATAAATTTCTGGGGCATAGCACTCAGGGGTCCAACTGTGTTACCATGAATTCAAATCCCTTGCAAAGATATTTAACTCGTCCACACCTGCAAGCTTTGGGACGGGCAAAAACTTTTTTTAAAGGGACCTCAAACCCACTCTGGGGTTTGTGCAGTATTTATGTGATTTAGGATAATACTATCCTGGGTGTGCATAAAACGGAGTAGAATGTAAACAATTATCCCTTGGTTCCCCTCTTAACCTTACCCCTTCCCAGCTGATTCATCCACATGTCCTTTAATTTCTACCTCCTAATATCTTTCATCTGTCCCTTTCTGCCTTGTTTATAGTCATTACCCTAGTTGAGCCAATAGCTTCCTCTCTAGGCTCTCTGCCTCCCCTTTTGACTCTTTATGATCTACTCTCTGCAGAGCAGCAAAAGTCATTACCCTATAACTTAAATCCAATCATATCAGTTCCTTGTAAAATTTCTTCACTGGCTGCCCACCGCTTTTGGACTAAAAATCAAGCTCCTTACGGTGATCTGCACACTCTGCATGATCTGCCCTTGCTCAGCTCTCCAACCTTGTTTCCTACCACGCGACTACTTCGCTACATCTAGCTTTCCTCTCTGTTCTTTGAACCCTCTGGACCCTCTCCCTTCTAAGACTCCTGCACAAGATGGTGCTTCCTCTAGCTCCTCAAGAGCCCACGTCATTCTCATCCCTCAGGTCTCTGCTTAAGTGCTCCTCCTCAGAGACCTATCTTTACCTATTTAACGTGGCCACTTCCCCAGAATTCTCCAACCCCTTATTACATTTTCCAGAATCTGTCAGAATGACCTTATTTATCCAGTTACTTATTTTTATTTGCCTCTGCCCTAGACTGACTCCGAGCTCCTTGAAAGTAAGAGGCTATTTCTGTTTCCTTTGTAGTTATATTCCCAGAGCCTAGCACAGCGTTGGCACGAGGCCAGCACTCAACAAATATTTGAGGAGTAACTAAACCTGTCTCTCATCACGGGTCACTACCATGCCCAGCATATTTAAAAACTAGTCCTCTGAATCCTATGGTCATTCCTAGGGAGGATATCTACAGCCACAGAGCTAATGAATGTACCTGAATAGTCAGCTGAACTATGTATTTTACGCTCCAAGTTGCTGATCTGAGGCCCTTCAGCAGTGGGACAGGTGGGTATCATTCGTGGTCAGGTGTTCTCTGAACCTTCTATTGTAGCAGTGGCAGCTTTGAAAAAACTTTTTTTCTTCTGTTACTTCCTACCTGTATTTTCTATGCCTTGGAGAGTGTCTCTAAATTTGGTATCACCTGCATTCTCATTAAGGTGGCTTTAACATGTGTCTTCTAGATCCCGAATGAGAAAGAGACAACAATTAAAGGGATCCTCATCCCTGACAGCCTCCCAGCAGGCACTCCCTGCTCAGCCAGAGCCACTCATCACTCTCCTGTGTTTGCCTTCTCCGAGCCAGCTTTTAGTTCATTTGACTGGCTTAGATTCAAACACACTTAAGTTTTGAAAGCTGAGCTTTATAATTCTAGATACTTACATTCTCTGAGTCATCTCATTTTCTCAAAAAAGCATATGATGTGAGTTTTAGAGGGCATTTCCGGAGGCAGAGCTGGAATTACAAAAAAAAAAAAAAAAAAAGGCAGGAGAGCAAAGAGGATGGACGATTCTTTGATCAACACTCATTTCCCAGGCCACATGGTGATTCCATCAGTGAAGCACGGTGTGTGCAGATCAAACCAGGAGAGCCGGTGGAGAACAGACACCCAATTAGTTATAATAACCTTTGACTGGTAAGTGAAAGGAAGGAACTACGGGAACCTGGACACCCAGAACAAATTTCGGGACCAAACCCCTCTGAGTTTCCTATCTGATGTGTCAGCCGGAAGGCAGCCCTTCTAAGGGAAGTGCTGTGTGTTCCTTAGAACACGGGGAGCCAAGTGACTGGGAAGCAGCAGCCCCAAATGGGCTTTACAGTTACTGCGAATGAAAAAGAAAGGCCATATATTTTTAAGAGAAAAAGCCATATAAATCTGACAGCTCCACCCCACTCATAGCAAACCTCAGTCATTTCCAGCCAAACCACTTTATTTTCCTGACACAGACTTGCACAGTGGGAAGACATTGTGAAAAATCAGTGGTAACAACCGCAAACCACTTATGGTTCGCCTTAGGCTTAATCATGATGTCTTTGGGTTCATCTGGGGCAGGGTCACCCTCCATTTTCAAACACACACATACCCACCACCCTCTCCACACACACCCTAAACTCTTAACCAACACACATGCAGTGATAGCCTCACACACAGAAGATGAATTATACAAGTAAATTTTCTATTTTCTCTCTTAAATGGAATTAAGCTTTTCTCTTTTGAAACTTCTAAGTTATTAGTCTTAATAATTCTATTATCCAGTTAATGTTTTTGTTTTTGTTGTGTTGAGATAGACTAACAGGGATGAAAACCATATTTTAAATTTCTAGTTAAATCTGCAAATATTGATTGATAGTGATCTCTATCAACACTTAAAATGCACATACCCTTTAACCCAGTCATTCTATTTCTAGGTATTTTTTATTAAAGACATGCAAAAATATACAAAGACATCCCTATCCATCCATCTTCTCCATTTTTGTACTGAGGCAGCTAAATTTAGCTGGAGAAAAGCACACAGGCAGATAGGTGTTACTTTAACATGATCTCAGACCTCACATGCTCTCAACGCTGCAGTAATCCTAGATGTTTCTCTAGTTTCTTTATCAAGCTTGCCTTTCTAACCTCTGATATATTTTGTACATTTCCTTTCTCTTCAAAACCTCTTCTACAATCACTTCTCTTCCTCTTAGCCTTGCCTTACACTTCAAGCAGTACAGAAAGCTATGCTTTGGAAGCTGTCCTTTCTTCTCACCAGCCAATCTATGCATGATTGCCACTGTACCCTTCTCTTTTCTCCTGCACAAATTGGATGTGCTAAATGCTGTTCTTCCTAAGCAAGGTTAGGTTCTGTGTCTGTCATCTCTCACCTTGTTTCTCTCCTGCATCCTCACTCCTCTAACTTTCACCTGGATTTAGATATGCGTACATATTTGTATCTTCAAAAAGGTTTATGCCACGCCTAAATAGCTGTAGAGCACTCTGTGATAGAGCACCTAGATGACTGGAGTCATCCCTGCTGACTCTGGGACAGATTGCTTGGATCCTTATCAACTGCCAGGACCTCATCTGATTGGAAAAACCTGCAGAGCAAATTGGTGCCCACTGGCTCCTTTTGGTTTCCTTCTGGCTGCTTCACTTGTATTTCTAGACAGATGTATGGAGGAGTGTATATACATGGGGACTAGGTGGGGTGGGGTTTGCGCTCTCTCCTACTCAAGGGTACTAAGCCAGCCAGATTTACTTCAGTTCACCTCATGTGTTCCATCCCTCACATGGAGGACTTTAAATCTTCTAGTGGTTCTCAAACTTTAGCATCCATAAAGAATCACCCAGAGGGCTTGTTAAAACCAGATTTCTGAGCCCCATCCCCAGAGATTCTGATTCGGTAAGACTGACGAGGACTCTAAAATTTGCATTTCTAACAGGTTCCCCGTGATGCTGATGGTCTGGGACTCTACTTTGAGACGGTTACTTCACTGGGGTAACTTTGACTCTCCTTTATCCATGTACAAGGGATCCTGGGGCAAGTGTCATGAGGTCATACAGGAGAGCATCCATCCCTTTTGTTAGCTGTCAGTCCAAAGGCTTTTGATTTTACTGCCTGACAAGCTCCGGGCAGTCTTGGCATTAGAGAGGTGGCGAGTAGCTGTGTGGAATGTGTCTGCTCTGCTCAGACTGGCTCCAGGATTGCAGCCCCCACTCTGTAGTGTATACACAGCATCCATAGGTAACCTGTAGCAGGGCTTTGGAGAGTCAGATGTAGGAAAGGATGCAGCCCCACATTCTCATCCCTTCCCCAACATGGTGCCTCCCACCCCCAAGGTGACCCTGTTGGAGAAGACTCCAGGAGGAGTGAGTAGAGGGACCCTCTGCTGAGGCCTGTTACTGAGAAGATGTCTGGACCCTATGAAGAAGGCCCTGAAAGTCAGTCAGTCATTTCTGCCCTTGCTTTTCTCTACTCCCCTCCCTGCCTGCCCAGCCATTATCTTCTTCCCTTTCTTCCCTCAATCCTAACTGAATATATACACTGTGTCAGGCACTATACTGTGGAAGTCAGGGACAAAAAATGTGGAAAACCCAGTCCTCACCCTCCACTTGATGCCCGAGTGAGTGGCAAAGACAGATATGAAGTGACTACCATAGAAGATCAAAAGCAATAGGGGCTAAAATGCAAATACATGGAAACACAGGGAGCACAGAGGCAGGGACAATGGATTCTGACAAGAGAAATTAGATAGACTTCAATAAGAGGGTGGCATTTTAACTGGTCCCAGGAGGAGAATGGGAAGAATGAGGAGTTTGTGCTTTGGAGAACAGAAACTGCTAACCTCTCGCCTTAGTATCGTACCCCTTTCTGATGGGGAAACAGCATATTTCCAAGGCTTTACTTAGTGCTATCAAGAGCACCAGCTCTTCCTGGCTGCAGCCCCACATCCAAGGGTATCTTCCAGCCGTCGACACTGGTAGTCGCTGGTGGGATCTACTGTACTCTGGGCCTGGTATCCAAGCAACTGTAGTGCACATGCGGGTTGATAATGGGGAGAACTCATGACTAATGGTCATCGCTTACAATTCCAAAGAGGGTCTTTTTCGGGAAAGATGTCCAGATGTCCAGTTTCTCAAATGTAGGGCAACAAGCTCAATCTTACATTTCTCATCTTTCCCACATATCAGCCTTATCAGGCATGTGGGCTTTTTCTTTTTTTTTTTTAACCTATATCCTGTGACATAAGAAAGACAGTAGCTATTTTTCTGGATATTTAAGATGAAAGTTTAGCCCAGGAAGCCCTCTGGTGACTCTGTATTTCCCCTCTACTGTTGGATTACCAACTGTGTGACCCTTAGCAAGTTACTTTATCTCTCTGTGTGTCAATTTTCCTCATCCACAAATGGGGATCATAATACCTAAACTCATAGGGTTGTTGTGAGAATTAAATGAATTAATACTTGTAAGTACTCCATAACTGCTAGTTGTCTTTTCATATGACATTTAAACCAAGCAAATAGATTTTAAGGTAAATCAGTCCCAGAAGGTCCTTATTTCTATTTTTTTCATGTGTTTAATTCAGAACTCTTTATCTGGATTTCAAGAGGGCCCTTCCTAAGCCAGGCCACGTGCAATGTTTGCCTGTTCGACAAGGCAGACTCCTAATCTATCACTATGGCTGAGAAGCTCTTTGAGAGCTTGGGGTGGAAAACTCTCCTATTCCTATGTTGGGAGTCTCTAGTATTTCTTCAATACCTCCCCCAAATTGTTTGTTATGTACGAAGCTTCAAAAATAGAGGAGAAGGCACATGAGATCCTACCAACACAAAGGACTGGCACAGAAATCTTGAACTGCCTTTTGCTGTAAAGAGAGTTGGGAATGGGAAACTCGTGGACCCTTGAATCAGCCTGGGTTGAATTCTGCCTCTGCTTCGTGATCTTGGGCCCATACCTTAAGCACCCTTTGCCTCACTTATCCGAAAAAACAAAGATGATAAAGATGCCTACCTCAGGGGGTTACCGAGAGGACTAAATAATACATTTTGGGTAAAGCATTATTATTATAGCACTTGATACCTAATACACACTCAATAATATTAGCTCTTGTAGCATAATGTAAAGAAGACCAGACTGGAAGTCGAAGTTACAGAGTTTTAGTCCAATTGTGTCACCATTAATCTCCACTAATAATTGTTGAAACTGCACTTTCTTTTCTGTAAAATAAAGGAGTAGGAGAAGATGGTTTCAAAAGATTCTTCCCAGGTGTAATTGCTTTTTTTTAGCCACTATCATCTTTCCTTTCAGAGGGCAGAACAATAGCCTTCTCTCTCTCTCTGGGATTCAGGGAACAGACTGCAGACCCTGGAAGAGCTTCCTTTTATTTGTCTATTTGGCCTTTATTGCTTCTGGCCTTACTGATTTTCAGGGACGAGGGCTGACCTGATTCTTTCTCTTTGATGGACCTGAGCCTATTTCCATTTTAACAGATGCTCTGGGCTTACTTTGATCCCTTTCTATTTTGATATTCACTGAAGAACTAGAACTAGATATGCTTCTTCTTGGAGCCCCAGTCTTCTCAGTTGTAGAGACTGGATGATCTCTAAGATCCCTTCTAATGTTCTATGAGTCTGTGAATCCTAACTGGTACCCCTTTCCAGTTGAAGTTTGGCCTTGACTGTGACAAAGCTGGATACATTCAAGGGCAGTGTGGGCAACAAAGATTTCAGCCAATGGCTAGGACTACAAATGAAGCAGCTGTGATGTCAGGAAGCATCACCATAATTTGAGGCTCAAACAGCATAAAGTAGAATTTTATAGAAGGTAGGCTTTTGGAGGTATTTATGGAAGTCACAATGGGACAGTTTGAAGATATAATAATGCCTTAATACAAAATTTCCTGGCTTTCTTTTGAGTCACTGGAACACAGTGTTTATGTTTCCTAATGTTAATCACATGCAATTCTTCTAAATCTGGGATCTAATGGATGCAAAAATTGGTCCAAATGTCAATTTTAAACATATGTTTTTTATATTGAATAGACCTGTATAGTTCCAAACACCAGTTAACTCTTTGATGAAATTAGGGTCTGATTTTTTTCAGAGGTGGTTCTGATTGCTATTAAAGAAGGAAGAAAACCTTAGATCACTCCAGCAATGGGGTCAGCTGAGGAAGACCTATTTCCTGAAACAAAGCATGAAGCCTGGGATATCTCAGTGAATACTGCTCACCCTAAGTAATGGAGGGAGTTGGGAAGCTGTCCGGCAGACTTTGGTAGAATCTGGAAATTTGAAAGTTGGACAGAACAATGAAAGTCAATGTGAGAACCCTTTCATGGGGACTTTAAATGCAGATGGAGAACATACTGATTTTGTTGGTCATTAATAGTCATCTGAATTTCAAAATGACCATTTTCATTTTTTTCTACTGATGTGAAACAGTTTCACTTGGTCCTCAGAGAACAATTAACCAGACTTTTTGTTGGTATCCAACAACTGTGCTTGTTGTTTTGTCTGAAGAAAAGGAGGCTGGGAGATGACTTAGCCTTTCAGTACAATAAGAAATTTACAGTTTAAAAGTGACAGAAATAGGGTTAGACACAAGTCTTCAACTGCCAGGACATCACAATGAGAACTGGCAAAAACCATGATACAGAGGAATGGGTGGCATCTGCTCTGAAGATCTGACAACTACTATCTGTTTTATCCTACAAGGAAATGGAGGACAATTTGATTCTTAAAGTTCCTTCCCACTTGGTGCTTCAAGTAACACTGCCATGACTCATAACCATTTGGATATTTAAATTGGAATTGTCTTTTGAGCCAATAAAAGTTATGGAAGAAATCCATCTCATAGTCATAACCTGAGATTTTTTTCACCCCAACTGAAATTTCCCAGTTTAATTATTCACTTTATTCATTAGTTTTTTTTTTTTTTTTTTTTTTAGGCAGAGTTTCACTCTTGTTGCCCAGGCTGGAGTACAGTGATATGATTTCTGCTCACTGCAACCTCCACCTCTCGGGGTCAAGTGATTCTCCAGCCTCAGCCTCCTGAGTAGCTGGGATTATAGGCGTGTGCCACCACACCTGGCTAATTTTTGTATTTTTAGTAGGGACAGGGTTTCACCATGTTGGCCAGGCAGGTCTTGAACTCCTGACCTCAGGTGATCAGCCTGCCTCAGCCTCCCAAAGTGCGGGGATTACAGGCATGAACCAGCACACCCGGCCTGTTCATTAGTTTTGGCACCAAATAACTTTTGGCTATTCTGAAAAATCCAGTGCAGCGCTAACAGGTAAGATTAGTGATGGATAAGGTACCAAAGAATGTGCTATAAACTTGGAGAGCAATTCCTAAAGAGTTATTTCCAAACATTTTCAGCAAAGGCAACATCAATAAAAGAACTAGCGCCTTCTGAAGTGACTCTTTTTGAAGAAAACTTCCTTCATTTGGGTATATAAGCTTTAAGATGTTTGATAAAAAGTAAGCATGTTACCTCCTAAACTTACTTCATGTGTAAGGAGAACCTTCCCTTCCACCCGCCTCTCAGGTGTTAGGAGAGCAAGTGAAATGATTCAACTTTGTAGATTACCTACAGAAAACAACTTCATGCTATTTTTTTACTACTATTTTTGAAACCTGCTTTCCTATCTGTGAATGTCTTCTCAAAGCAGATTTCTTAGCTTTTAGATAATAATGAACAATTTCATTTCCAGATTTTAAAAAGTCCAGGCAATTTTATATCAAAACTAGTTTTTCATCCAATTTGATTCACATCTTGGACAATTTAGGCTTGACATTAATCAGAAAACTGCAGTGAGTGGAGAGACTACATATTTTTGTTTGCTTTTTATTTAATCCTCTTCCCTACCAATTCCTGAAGGAGCAGAGGGAAAGAAGAAAGGTATAATTGGGACAACCATCCTCATTGACTGGTGGTGTAATATGGCTTTGGTTCATCCCCTGAGGGTGATGCCAAATCATGGACCCCTCTCTTGCCAGACATTTTTGTGGGTTCTTCCAATGCTTTCCTGCTGGGAACCCCCATGTCATACTGTTTTCTTAGGCAGGCAGTATACTCTGGCAGACCATTTAAAACTCCTCTAAGTGTATACTATTGATATATATCTCAGTCTCTTTCTGTTGGGACATGATTCTTTAAAGATAACTCAAAGCTTGGTTACCTGTTGTGGTAACTACTCTAGCCCAGGAGAGAGAGGCATCTTTGTTCTGCCCTCAGTAGAGATGTAATTTCATAACACAACAGCCCTCTCACCCCACTCAACTGTTAGGGACAGTTCCAGCCTGCCTCTTCATTAGACCTTTCCAGATGAGAACCAGGCACTGGGCTCTGTGCCTGCCAAACTTCAGCACATATCAAGGCTTTCCAAGAACTCTTTTGATACTCTAGAGTGTTTCTGGGGCCAAGGAACCCTATCACTGGGCTAGCAGTGGAGAAGAAGAGCCTTCCTCCTGTTCCTACTGCCAGGCTGACATAGCTCTCTTCAGACACAGACAGAATCTTCTCTCTCATTAACCTCTCAGCCCCCTTATATGCAGACAGGAGATGGGCAATAGGTCCCATCTCATTTGGGTCCAGAGCTGGTTTGGGGCTACCACTCAGGGAGTCCTGCATGGACAGGTCAGCTCTAACTTCTCTTTAAAATGTATGGGCACTTTATATCCATCGACCTCAGCTTTGGGGCTTCAGGTGGAATGGACTACAGAAAAGTCCCACCTGTTACAAAAGTAAAGGCTCAATGAGAATCAGAATCAGAGTCATGGTGGAGCTGAAAGGATATTCTCAGTTTATCATTCAAAAGGTCATTTCAGACACAACTATTTCTTTATTGCTTTATTTTAGGTTAGTGGGGAACCCAAACAAAACTGCTAACGAAGCAGGCCAGGTGGAAACCATTGAGGTGATGCTGGAAAGGGAGAGCACTTCTGCTGTGAACAAAGAATCCTGATGGTCCTTCCTTCCGAACTGTGACGGCAAAGTGAAGTGCAGAAGAATCTGGTTACCAGAGACAGGGAAAAACGGGGAAGGCCAGGGTTGGTGGGGAAACATCAGGAAGTGTGGTCAATAAAATAGGGGTCCAGAGTCATGTTTTTTTTCATCTAAGGCCAAGGGAAACAGAGTCAGGTAAGGCAGGAGAAGCTTCATAGCCCTGAATCAACAGATTTGTGCTGGAGAATTAGTTCATTGCCAGGGAAGATAACATCTAAAGCTTTAAGTACATATTCACTGTCTCACCCATGCACACACATGCCACAAATGCTTCCTGGTGCTGACTCTGTACCAGGGACTGTGGTAGGCACTGGGATTGCAGCAATGAATTTAAGAGAGTTTACTCAGAGGAAAACAAATAAACCACATTCAAAGGACTAAATTAAGTTCTGTTTGGCTGGAGAACAGAGTGCAAGAAGAAGGATGGCACAAGATGGGGTTGGAGATGTGGGCAAAGGCCGAATCATGCAGGTCTCTGTGGCCCACTTTAAGGAATCTGAATTTTATTCCATAGGCAATGAATTAAAGGGTTTTAAGAAAGTGTTAACAAGCACTGTGTTTTAGAAAATATTTTTGGCCTCAGTGTAGAAAATGGATTGAAAGAGAGGCAGAAATAAATTAAGGAAACTTGGGGAGTAAGATGAAGAAGTAAGTTAAGTTTCTAACTCAGGCAATTGTGTGATAGTGAAGCCATTTGTTTAGATATGGACACTAAAGAAGATTCAAACTTATGGCAAGGGAATGGAGAGGTAGAGGAATGGAGATGTTGAGCTTACATTTAGGTAAACATGCCTGTGAAACATTCAGTTGTTTATGTCCAGCAGAAAGCTGAAGGCCAGAAGAGAGAAATGGTCAAGACATATGTATTTGTGAATGTGGGGGGAGGATTACCTAGGTGCTGAGGCAAGAGACTGAAGGCACAAATGGTTTCAGTATAATAAAGAAAATAGTTAGAATAAGAATAGTCATAATATGAATTAGATATAGAGATGATCATGAACAATTATCAATCATTATTATAAACATTATTAATCATTAGCTTTTAATATTACTCTTTGTTGCATTACTAATATAACCTAGGAATAACCGGCGGGTATAGGGTCAGGTGCTGAAGGGACATTGTGAGAAGTGACCTAGAAGGCAAGAGGTGAGCCTTCTGTCACGCCAGCATAAGGGCCGCTTGAGGGCTCCTTGGTCAAGCAGAGACGCCAGTGTCTGGGAAGACACCCATTACTTAGCAGACCGTGAAAGGGAGTCTCCTTTCCTTGCAGGAGTCAGGGAACACTCTGCTCCACCAGCTTCTTGTGGAAGGCTGGATATTATCCAGGCCTGCCCGCAGTCATCCGGAGACCTAAACCCCTCCCTGTGGTGCTGTGCTTCAGTGGTCAGGCTCCTTGTCCGCTTTCATGTTCCTCCTGTATTCCTGGTTCCTCTTTGAAGTTCGTAGTAGATAGCGGTAGAAATAGTGAAAGTCTTAAAGTCTTTGATCTTTCTTATCAGTGCATAGAAGAAAACGCTGACGTAGGTTGCCTTCTCTCTCTCTGCTTCGGCTACCTAAAAGGAAGGGCCCACGTCCTGTGATCACGTGACTTGCTTCACCT
>NW_012121754.1:437049-444080 GCF_000951035.1 Colobus angolensis palliatus
ATTATAAACATTATTAATCATTAGCTTTTAATATTACTCTTTGTTGCATTACTAATATAACCTAGGAATAACCGGCGGGTATAGGGTCAGGTGCTGAAGGGACATTGTGAGAAGTGACCTAGAAGGCAAGAGGTGAGCCCTCTGTCACACCTGCCTAAGAGCCGCTTGAGGGCTCCTTGGGAGCTCCCGGTCAAGAGGTAATGCCAGTGCCTGGGAAGGCACCTGTTACTTAGCAGACCACAAAAGGGAGTCTCCTTTCCTTGGAGGAGTCAGGGAACACTCTGCTTCATCAGCTTCTTGTGGAAGGCTGGATGCTATCCAGGCCTGCCCACAGTCATCTGGAGGCCTAAATCCCTCCCTGTGGTGCT
Organism: Colobus angolensis palliatus; assembly: GCF_000951035.1. Taxonomy (NCBI): domain Eukaryota; kingdom Metazoa; phylum Chordata; class Mammalia; order Primates; family Cercopithecidae; genus Colobus; species Colobus angolensis. Next base: position 437,418 of record NW_012121754.1, read on the forward strand.
GTGCTTCAATGGTCATGCTCCTTGTCTACTTTCATGCTCCTCCCACACTCTTGGTTCTTCTTTGAAGTTCACAGTAGATAGCGGTAGAAGAAATAATGAAAGTCTTAAAGTCTTTGATGTTTCTTATAAGTGCAGAGAAGAAAATGCTGACGTATGCTGCCTTCTCTCTCTGCTTCGGCTACCTAAAAGGGAAGGGCCCCCTATCCTGTAATCATGTGACGTGCTTCACCTTGTCAATCGCTTAGAAGGTTCACCCTTCTTACCTTGCCCCCTTGTCTTGTATGCAATAAATATCAGTGAGCCCAGCCGTTCAGGGCCACTATCAGTCTTCGCGTCTTAATGGTAGTGGTCCCCCAGGTCCAGTTATTTTCTCTTTATCTCTTTGTCTTGTGTCTTTATTTATTACAATCTTTCGTCTCCGCACACAGGGAGAACACCGCTAAGCCCCATAGGGTTGGACCCTACATGTGAGTGACAAACAAATAGATAATAGTCTCCTTTTCTGTTGGGTTTTCTTCATCTTTTTATGGGTCCTGACAATCTTGAACCTTCCTGAAACTAGGTTTACCTAATATTACCAGTAGATTTAGGAATGTATTTATTGGTATTTTACACTAGTTTCTTGGAGCAGCTAAGAGCAAACAAGGCAGTTATTTATTCCCTGTGTCTATATAAAAATGTCCCCCAGAATATCTCATTAAGAAGGCCTATGTCAGTGGTTCTCAACCTTACTGTACACTGGAATCCTCTGGGGAGCTTTAAAAAATACTGATAAATGGGATCTGGCCCCCACTCCCTGCCAATTCTGCTTTTGCTGCCTGGGAATGGGATTTTTTTTTAAAGCTCCCCAGATGATTCTAAATGTGTAGCCAAGCTTGAGAACAACTGACCTAGATCCTACTTAATTAATGTGGTTTTTGATTTTACATCAGTGTTTCCAAATAAAGGACGTATATTCATCTGTAGAGAACTGCTTGTTTAGCTTAATGGAAGAACTGCAAAGTTTGAGCAGGCCCTTCAGGGATACAAGTGAACAGAGGCATAAGCACACCCATTTGCGGGGACAGTGAAGGCACTGATGGGGCCATAGCCAATGGATTCATGTGTATTGTCAAGTACTTTGACACCTCTTGTCTAAATTGTCCATAGGTAGCCAGCAACGTAGACTGGTTCTCTCCTAGCAGCACCAAACAGAAATCAGAATACTGTTCTCTAGAATTACTGACCCATTACATGGGGGAAGGCAATAGGTGACTACTTAATACTAGGCTCAGGAAAGTGGTAAAGAGGTTGAAATCAGTTTTTGGTCCTCTCTTGTCAAACCATTTTATCAACAAATCAGCCCCACAATATTTAACAGTCTGGTAACTGCAAGGTATGACACTTACCCTTCCTTAAAAAGCATGTTAGGCCAGGTGCTGTGGCTCAAGCCTGTAATCCCAGCACTTTGGGAGGCTGAGGCGGGTGGATCACCTGAGGTTGGGAGTTTGAGACCAGCCTGACCAACATGGAGAAACCCCGTGTCTACTAAAAATACAACATTAGCCGGGCGTGGTGGCGCATGCCTGTAATCCCAACTACTCGAGAGGCTGAGGCAGGAGAATCACTTGATGGAGGTTGCGGTGAGCCGAGATTGCTCCGTTGCACTCCAGCCTGGGCAACAAGAGCGAAACTCCGTCTCAAAAAAAAAAAAAAAAAAAAATCTTAAGAGGCCAGGTGCGTGGTGGCTCATGCCTATAATCGCAGCACTTTGGGAGGCTGAGGCAGGCGGATCATGAGGTCAGCAGTTCGAGACCAGCCTGACCAACATAGTGAAACCCTGTCTCTACTAAAAATACAAAAATTAGTTGGGCACGGTGGCAGGCACCTGTAACCCCAGCTACTCAGGAGGCTGAGGCAGGAGAATAGCTTGAACCCGGAAACAGAGGTTGCAGTGGGCCCAGATCATGCCATTGCACTCCAGGCTGGGTGGCAGAGCGAGACTCTGTCTCAAACAAACAAACAAACAGCATGTTAACAAAGTTGTGTGATCCTATTTTTAGCGTTTTACTCAGATTATCAGAAAAGTGTGGGTGGCATTCTACTTCAGGGACTTTCTCATCTACCTCTTTCTTACCCTTTCTGTATCTCCTTCTTTTGTTCCTGGCTGTCTCTGGCCTATACTGTCTTTCTTCACTCTCCCTCTAATTGCTTTTCTTTTCTTATCTTTCTCAACCCCTCTGCCTCTTACAGTTTCTTGGCACTCTGCCCTAAGCACTTTGATTCTTCTAACTGTGATATTCATTCCTGATTTTACCCCCTCCTTAGGCACACCTTTCCTCCTTCTGTCTTCTATCATTCTCCCTGCACCCTTCAACAGTCTTCCTTCATCTTTAAGAGAAGGCACTATAGCAGAAAAAGCCCTTGAGTGAAGAAGTAGGAACCAAGATTTCAGGCCCTGCCTGGTCAGTGACAGTAGTATTACCTGGGATAAGCCACTTACACATTCTGGGTCTCAGTTTCTGTACATAAAAATAAAGTTGGTATGAGTCAGTGGTTCTGAATAGGGCTAGAAATAGTCTCTTTTGTTCATTGTGTATCCCCGGTAACTAAAAGAATGCTAGGAACATAGGAGGAAGTCAATAATTTTTGTTGAATAAATGAATAAATTTGTTGCCTGCATAAGCCACCAATGGCAGAGCATATACATTAAACCATTTTTTTAGCAATATGGTTGAATTTGCATTTATTCATACATATGTTTTCTCCTAGTTTCTCTTGGGCATGAAAATCTACATTTGTGTGAATTTTGAGCAAGGTCTGTGATCTGTAAATGGTATGACATAAATTGGCCCATGAGGTAAAGGGCCCATGAGCTTGACCATTGTAGGACCCTGAAGATGTAGTAGGCCAAATGCAATTATAGGTCGTTTGACCATTCTCTGAAATCTCGGCTCCTTACTTCTTCACTCAAAGCCATTTACAAGTGTGTCTTGAACACATTTTTTAGAAAATCAAGAGCATATGAACAAAGCAAAATAATCATTTTTGAAAAACAGACTGCACTGAATAGAGAACGGAATACAGAGCATCTTGGAGTAATAAGTCAAAGATATAAAACATAAACTCCTTCAAAAGTACATAAATAACCGAAATAGATAATTTTTGCTCTCTGGAAATATAGTTTGCAAGATGGAGAGAAGGTTAAATAGCAAGAAAATTAAGTAAACAAAAGCAACTAATCCATAGCACATTAAGACTTATAATCCAGTCAGGAAACAGCAAATTTGAATGCAGAGCCATTTCAAATGCATCCACCATGATATAACTGGACTCTAGATGTAAAGAGGAAATATGAGGATAATTAAATTTGAGGTTGTGTGAACTTAAAGACTATAATATAAACTGTATCAAATAAACAAGGAAAAGCAAGAACAATGTAAGGAAGAGAAACAGCTTTTGTTTTTAAAAGAATCTTTAGTGAGAACTCAGAGGATTCATTAGATAGAGAATTATTCATTAATTCTCTTCATATAATTAAAAAGCAGATTTTAATGTAATAATTTAGAGTGGGGTAAATGTTTAGAATCCTTGTAGTTGTAAAAAGTTTTCCTCTTTTCAATTTTAATTAAAAAGGCTTTAACCTTATGCTATCCTTATACTGCAACTCTAGTATTTCATTGTTAAATTTTAACTTTTAAAAGGTGATCTTTGTGCTTCTGAAATGTACTACATAAGACAGATATCAAATGGAAGAATATTTATTAAAACATTGCAATTGTCTTCACAAACTACTTAAAAAAACTTAAGTGATGATATTGGAACTGACTTTTCCATGTTTAAACATTCATTTAAATTCAGAATTTCTTGAACTAGACAAAATTTCAAGAAGTTGAGCAAGAGGTCTCTTCTTCTACAATAATTCAATTTAAAGACGTATAATCGATTTATGAGATTCCAGGCACTATTCTGGGCATTGAAATACAGATATGGACAACACATAGTTCTTGTCTTCCAAAGCTGATGGTCTCATAGGGGGACAAAAATGCCCATAAATAGCTATAATATAATGATAGTCATATATCCCGTAAAAGAACAAAGCATTATGACCACAGAGAACATATTACTCACTTCTAATAGCTCTTATAAAATTTTGGTTGTAATCCTGATTCTCTGATGACTTAGTGAATGGTGCTAGACAGAAAAAAAGTATATTGTTGACAGTGGGTAGGCAAATTCCCTTTCCCCTCTACCTCCTACTTTCAGTAGTTCAAAGATGAGGCTGGGTGCAGTGGCTCATGTCTGTAATCCCAGCACTTTGGGAGGCCGAGGTGGGCAGATTGCTTGAGGTCAGGAGTTCAAGACCAGCCTGGCCAGCATAGTGAAACCCAGTCTCTCCTAGAAATACAAAAATTAGCTGGGCGTAGTGGTATGCACCTGTAATCCCAGTTACTTGGGAGGCTGAGGCAGAAGAATCTCTTGAACCCAGGAGGGAGAGGTTGCAGTGAGCGGAAATAGCTCCACTGTACTCCAGCCTGGGCAACAGAGTGAGACTCTGTCTCAAAAAAAAAAAAAAGAAAAAAGAAAAAGAAAAGAAAAGAAAAAGAAATTTAGAGATGAATGTGTACTGTTTTCAACCTTCAGGTAAGGGGAACAAGAGCTCCTCTGAGGGCTGACACTGGTATTCCATAGTAGGAATTGCACAGGAGCACACTTGGAAGCTGAGATGTTAGGCCCATTGCCCCTGGCCTTAATTCTACAACGAAGTGCTTCAGCACCTGGCATCTTGAAACGATCAAGAAAAATAAGAAAATTAATTTACTGCAAGACTCATATTTCTCTCACTGTAGCAGGTAAGAGGATCAGTCTTTCGATTCATCTTTTACTAGACCCCTATTGAATTTCTCACACAACAGATTCCCAAATCATCCCTGTTCCCACACAGCCCCACAATTGCACCTTCTTTCTCCCACTTGCTGCAGATACCCTCAAGTCCTATTTTCCTACAAAGTTGTATGTCATCTGATATGAGTATCCTAAAGTATTCACGTTAAGGTTCTATTCCAGCAACCTCAAAATCTTTATCATCTTACAGTATACTGGTTAAGAGTAGAAATTCTGGAACCGAATTACCTGGAATTAAATTTTGCTTATGCCACTTACTGTCTTTGAGACATTGGGCTAAAAAAAAGATTGAGCCTTAGATTTTTCATCTGTAAAATGAGGAAATTAATAGTATTTACCTTATATAGTTGTTGATAAAATTAAATACTTCTAGACTACTTAGAATAGAACCTGATGGCTGGGCGCGATGGCCCAAGCCTGTAATCCCAGCACTTTGGGAGGCCGAGACGGGCGGATCACGAGGTCAGGAGATCGAGACCATCCTGGCTAACAGGGTGAAACCCCGTCTCTACTAAAAAATACAAAAAACTAGCCAGGCGAGGTGGCAGGCGTCTGTAGTCCCAGCTACTTGGGAGGCTGAGGCAGGAGAATGGTGTAAACCCGGGAGGCGGAGCTTGCAGTGAGCTGAGATCTGGCCACTACACTCCAGCCTGGGCGACAGAGCTAGACTCCGTCTCAAAAAAAAAAAAAAAAAAAAAAGAATAGAACCTGATATTCCACGAAACTATAAAATAACTATTATTGTTATTATTATTATCCCTCCATTGCTGAGAATGAAGATAAATTTCGTGTATGTTAAAAGTCCTCTTTCCTCTGGCCTCCTTTAGGAGTTCACTCTAATTATCTGCATCTTATAAAATTCTATTTTAAAAACCTATTTCCTTATCCTGCTACAGTATTGTGGGTCTCCCTTGCAGCACTGACAAACTTCTTAAAAAAGTCCTTGCCTCCTTTGAAAATCACCTACCCGCTTGTTTCTATCTAATCAATTTGGTCCAAGTGTTCTTTTTCATCACTAGTACACTCCACCAACAAATGTGAGGGCTTTTCTTCGTCACTCTTCTTCTTCAACTCTGCATTTAAAGCAACTGAACATTGACCAACAACTTTCTCCTTCTTGAAACTCTCTTCCTTTGCCTTCCATGACTCGCTTCCTACCTGTCAGAGAGAGCCTTCTCCGCATCTCTCTTAGACGTGGTCTTTTCTCAAGTTGTCCTCAGTCTCCTTTTACCAGATCTACTCCTGAGCAATATCATCATTCCCATGGTTCAGCTCTGTATCTGACTCCCAGATCATATCCCTGGCCTGATATATGAGAAAATCTACACATTATAATTTCCAACTCAGTCGAGGTCATTTGCACCTGCATTTCTTGCTGCACTTAAAAACTCAACTTACTCAAGTTTAAACATTTTCGCTCCAAAGGAAATTTTATTTGATTTACTTATTCCCGTTGGTATCTCTTCTCAAACCAGTCTCTCTCTGTGTTCCAGTCATGCTGGCCTTCTTTCTGTTCCTTTAAAATGCCACTTTACAGCCTATGTTACCTCTATTAGAAACTTCCTTTCTTTTCCCAGCCTAGTAAACTTCTTTAGCTTGAATGTCCCTTTCTCAGGGAAGTCCTTCCATCCTTATTAATGCTTAGCATTTTTTTTTTTTCAAGCTGGGTTCTCTCTCTGTCACCCAGGTTTGAGTGCAGTGGCACAGTCAGAGTTCACTGCCTCACTGCAACCTCAAACTCCTGAGTTCAACCAGTCCTGCTTCAGCCTCCCAAGTAGC
>NW_012121754.1:446256-623421 GCF_000951035.1 Colobus angolensis palliatus
TAGGTGCCTGCAATCGCAGCTACTTAGGAGGTTGAGGCACGAGAATCACTTGAACCCAGGAGGCAGAGGTTGCAGTGAGCCGAGATCATGCCACTACACTCCAGCCTGGGTAACAGAGCAAGACTCTGTCTCAAAAAAAAAAAAAAAAAAGACACCATTGAAAGAATGAAAAGGCAAGTGACACAGTAGAAGAAGATATTCATAGTACATATATCTGTCAAAGGCTTCATATCCAGAATATATAAAGAAAAGGATAGACAGCTTGATAGAAAAATGAATAAAACCCTGAACAGACATCTCATAAAAGTAACTATCCAAATGGCCAATAAATATAGGTAAAGGTGCTGAACATCATTATTAATCACGGCAATATAAAACAAAATCAATACCACTACATGTATCTGAGAATGGCTAAAATGAAAAAAAAAATCAAGTGTTGACAGGGCTGTGGAGAAACCAAAATTTTCATACACTGCTGGTAGGAATGTAAGTTTGTACACTTTGGCAGTATCTATTAAAGCCAGATGTAAACATATTTTATGATCCTGCTACTCCATCCCTAGGTATACATCCAATAGAAAGGTACATATATGTTTACTAAAAGATGTCCACTAGATGTTCCTGGCAGCACTGTGTGTAATGGTCAAAACACTGAAACTCTAAATGTCCATAAACAATAAAATGGATTTATAAATTGTGGTATATTCAAGTGAGATACCTTCCCACAGTGAGAATGAGCAATCCACAACTATACTCAAAAATATGGATGCTTCCCACAAACACAATGTTGAGTGAAAAAATCCAGACACAAAAAATACTCCTCTATGATTCTATTTATAGAGTATAAAACTGGCAAAATTATTCCACATCATTAGCAGTCAGGACAGTGGTTACTATTCAGACAACAATGACTGGAAAGGAGAACTTGGGGAGAGGGATTCTGGGTTGCTAGTAATATTCCAATACTTGATCAGGGTACTGGATACATGGGCATCTTCAGTTTGTGAACATTCATTGAAAATTCACTTAGGATATGCGTACATTTCCATACGTGTGTCATGTTTCAACAACAAGTTTTTGAAAACCCTACCTGTTTCCAATATTTCATGAAAGGGAGATTTCACCAAAAAATACGTATTTCTGGCTTCTCCTGAAAACATCTGAAGATTGTCCATGGTGGCTTATTTCTAAGAATCCTCTGGAACTGAGCAGAGGCCGTACCCTTGAGATAGGGTATACACAATTCACTACCCACTTAGCTCATTCATGTTCCATGTCTAGCCTTTCTAGGCATCTGAGTTTGTGACCCTGGGAATCAAAGCCTGTCTATTGGTTCTTGTTTTTCTTTTGGAGACAGAGTCTCGGTTTGTTGACCAGGCTGGAGTGCAGTGGGGCAATCTTGCCACACTGCAACCTCCACCTCTCAGGTTCAGGCGATCTCCTGCCTCAGCCTCCTGAGTAGCTGGAACTACAGGTGCCCGCCACCACGCCTGGCTAATTTTTTGTATTTTTAGTAGAGATAGGGTTTCACGGTATTAGTCAGGATGGTCTCGATCTCCTGACCTCGTGATCTGCCCGCCTCAGCCTCCCAAAGTGCTGGGATTACAGGCATGAGCCACCATGCCTGGCCTCTTAAATTTTTTTTGTAGAGACAGGGTCTCGCTTTGTTGCCCAGGCTGGTCTCCAACTCCTGGTTTCAAGTGATCCTCTCACCTTGGCCTCCCAAAGTGCTGGGATTACAGGCATGAGCCACTGAACTTGGCCAGGACTAGTCTGTTTTGATCTCAGTTGTACCTCCAGTACCTGGCTTATGGTTGAGCCTTATATAACTATTCACTGATGAACAAAAGAATACATGAATACAAAGGCATCAAACAGTATAGCATATTTGAAGAACTATAGTTTTATGACTGAAGCATAAAGGGAATTGAGTGAGGGGATGGGAAAGGGGAAGCAGCAAAAGATGACACTGAAGTGGGATGCAGGGGTCAGCTCACTGCAGGCCCTGTGAGCCTTGTCGGGAAGCTTGATTTTATTCTGTATGTGGGATTGGGTTTGCTAGGGGTTGCAATCAGGAAAGTAAGATAATCAGTTGTATGTTTTGGAAGATCCCACTGAAAGTGCTGCAGAAAACAGAGATTAGAGAGGATGCATACTTCTCTAGATGAAGGGGAATGAAGACGTGGACTATGTGTTCGGGTTGTTTGTACTGAAGATCTGCTGCTTTTGCCTGCCCGTCATCAACTCACATTTCTTCTGACAACAGTGCTCCCATTTGCCTTTTATAAAAAGTATCTATTCCCCACTGAATGCTGTTCCGCTAAGACTGTCAATAAAGATGCCCCACCCTCCCACCAAGGGGCAGGAGTATGATCTGAACTAAGCCAATCAAACGTTCTCTCTCTGGAATCAGAGATGCAAACTGAGTGACACAAGGACTGAAAAATGACTGGGGCTCATTCATCCCAACTGTGGCCTCTGAAGAGACTGTTCATTAGTTCCTGCTCCCTGGATCCCCAGAGTTATCCAATTTCCTACCCTTTCTTGGTTGCCTAGCTTTTTAAAATAGTCTGTGTGCTGTCCATATCTTTGTAATACATTCTTTTTTTTCCCTTTCTTGCTTAAGTTAGCCAAAGTTGGTTACTGTTGCTATCAACCAAAGTACCCTAATTGATACAGCACTGTATCCCAAACTTGCCTGAATATAAACATCATCTAAGTTGCTTGTCAAAAATACATATTTCGGGATCCTACCCTAGCAAAAATCACTGAATCAGTAACCCCAGGGGAAGAGCCTAGGAATCTTTATCATTAATACATTTTTTTCTGGTAGGTTTTAATAACCAGGCAAACTTGGCAAATACTGAACTAGGGAAAAGACTGCAGGGAAAGGAAAACAAAGAAACTGATAGACATAGTGATAAGTTGGATATGGTGGATGAGGGGGAGGGACCTGACTTGAGTAACTATCAGTATGCTGATGCTCTAAAACCTAAGGAGAAGCATGTTTATAGGGTAACAATGAATTTAGTTTTGGGATATGTTGATATTTAGATAATGCAGGATATTTAAGGGAAAACAGGTAGCTAGTAAATGGTTCTGCCACTTACTAATGTGTGACCTTGGAAAAGTTACTTAGCCTCTCTGTGTAATGGAGATCATCATCATCATCATCATTATCATCATTATCTTAGTAATGATAATACCTATTCATAGGGTTTTTATGACACTTCATATAAAGCACTTAGAACTGTGCCTGGCACATGTAGGTACTACATAAGTGGCAGAGAAATGAATGAAAAAAGTTGGATATAAGGGTCTGCATTTTAGGAGAGAAGACTAAGACTTCTGAGTTACGATCCTAGAGGGAGTGACTGAAGTCACGGAAGTTAATGATCTAAGAATGTATGGACCTACAGTATATAAAAAACAGAAGGACCTCTACTTGGTAGGCTTTTTGTCTTATTTCAACCTATCAAAATTCTTAGACAACATTTCATCAATTCTATGATGACTTTTTTCACATTTTTAACATCTCTGGAAAAGGAATGCCTCTAGCCATCAATGACATGTCATTGTTTAATTATCAGACTTTTCTTTTTTAGCAGTGCATAAAATAATGACGTGTCTTTCAATAGACAGCATCTTAGATTTGATGATATGAGAAGTACGATCTCTCTTCTTTGAACCTCAAAGACATCCCATATCAGCCTCTTCTATAACATTTATTTTAGCCTGCTGAATATTAGAGTTGTCCATCAGCTACTAGACTGCAAGAACCCCAAGGGTCAAGACATCTCTGACTCTTCCTTTTGTTTCTCAAAGGACACACTAAATGGTTTTGCCTGCAAAAGACCCTTAATAAAAATTGCTTGGATTAAATTGAATTCTAAAGCAGGATATAAATTATTTTTAGAGTTTCTGATATTTTGCAATTACCCTTATTGCAATTCCCATCTCTTGCTTTGACATGTGTAAGTACACACTTGTTTTCAGATTACTAACATTACACCTAATCCAAAGCATCTACAATGTGAATTCCCCAGGTGGATGGTTACATGAACTATTTCAAGAAAACATATTCAGCATTCCTGGGAATATTAAAAAGATAAGACCAAAAATCTTACCAAAGTTATGTTGAGAATAGAGAATGCTGTTCATACACATGTTGATAACTGTGTAATTACTACAGATGTTGATACTTTATGTGTTATCTTAGTTTGTGCTGTCTGTTCTTTCTGTTAATGAAGTTTTACTCCTTTTCCTTGTTTACATATGAGACTTTGGGTGGCCATTACCCATGTGTTCAGTCTCACCAAATCCCTAGGGGTCAACCACATGCTCAGACATGCATCATGATGGAAGTAAAGAGCTCACCTCCTCCCCAAGCCTACTTTTTGCACAGAACACACCTCAAGCCTTGGTAATGGCCAGGTCAATTCTCTTGGTCTGTTCCAGCTGAATTTTCTGCCATCCTTCTCTCCACCACTTCTGACTCTGCCATCCCACTGCTCAAGTGCTAATATCACTTCTCGCCTTCTGGATCCTAGATCACATTAGCCTCTCTTCTTTTCCAAGGCCACAGGTTAATAAAGCCTCTCCAGTGTCACAATAAGAAAGAGGAATTCAATTGCTATCACCAATGATTGCTATTTTTTTTCTCTCTATGGCTCTTTCTGTGCTGTTTGCAGGGCTGTTTTGTTCTCAGTGGAATTTCTCGTCTTCAGGTGGACAGCCATATGTGTATGTATCCAGTCAGTCCTCTGGCCTCTGTTTCTTTTTACAGTACAATCTTGCATTGTGATCTTGTTCACTGAGTACTCTCTCCTCCATAGAACTCACCAAGGATCCAAGGGTACTTTGAGTACTCTTAGCATTAAGTAAACGGGTTACAAGCATGTCATGTCACTATAATAATATGTAATGCTTCAGTCTTATCATCTACCTTTTCCCATAATCCTGAGAGAAATTTGCAGTGCATCCCATGCCCACCAAGGTTCAGACTCATCCTGTCCTCCAAGCCTTACCTCTCCCAGCATACTGCACACTGTCTCCTCCCCATAGGCTGCCAGCCAGATCAGACTATACGACAACATCCAAACTCCCCGTGGACTCAGGCACCTCTCAATCTTTGTTCCTATTATTCGCCCAAGCCTGGAATTCTCTTTCCTCCTTTTTGGCTACTGAAATCCTATTCATTCACTCAAACCTGACTGAAGTAGGACCTCCTTCATGAAGTCTCCCAGTCTCCACCTGAAAATAACTATCTCTTTCTCTACTCTCCCACAACAGCTTTCTTGTATTGCTGTGTCTGTACTTCATTGTGTCTTGAATGATTATTTGTACTTAGCTAATTCCCCATAAAATTTTAAGTTCTTTGTGGTCAGAGACTCCATCTCATCTCAGTATTCCTTAAATCAGCCCCAAAATGCCTTATGACGTTTATTTAATAGTTGACTACACAAAGGCAGAGAGATTGTTTATAATGATACAAGTATCGTAAAAGTAAGTAATATTCCAGAGGAGTAAGATGAATACCTAGAAACCCTTGCAATTTTGAATTCTCTAAAATTAATAGCAAAGTCAGTTGCTGAAGAAAGCACACTAGTCTGGAAATTAAGGGAGTTGCATGTTAGTCATGGTTCTGCCTTGGTTAGGTCATGTTTCCTCTCCAGCTTAGTCTCCTCATAGCTAAGACGAGGGGGTTGCTCTAGGTCATTATTTCCCAAACCTTAATTTTTGCAGTATCTGTACGATACCTGTGTTTTATTTGCTTAATAGTTTAAATCACCCAAGGCCTAACATGACTACCAACTTTAGCCTCATCCTAAATAAGAATATCTGTGAAATTGTGGTTTCATTGCAGCAGCTATGATTTGTTAACATAAATTAAATATAACTGTTAAGTGAAAGTAAAAATCAAAGCACCATTAAAATAACTTCCTATGCCACTAATGGCACATAGTTCATGCTTTAGGAGGTACTGGTTTAGATTCTCCCTGAAGTTCCTTTCAGCTCTAAGGGCTTTAAAATCTTCTCTGGGGAAGTTATGCCCCCTCTTGAGCCATTTAACAAAATGCATTAAATGAATCTTGAATGGGAATGTTCAGCATTAGCCTCAGGGAATAGAATGTAACTTAATAAGGCTTCCAGCACCTCTAATGACTGGGATTCCACCCTTTTTATGCCTCCCCTCTGAACGAGGTGCTGTTTGCACATTCTGCCTGTTCTGCAGCCTCCGCTTTCCTGCAGAGCCCTGTGTGTGTCTGCCTGCCCAGATCTCCCCTCTGAGGGCTGTTTATGTTTGCACACTCGGCTTGTCCTGTGGACTTGTCTAACTAAGCTCCCCTTTGAGGGCTGTATATTTTGGCACAGTCTGGCTCTCCATGGGATTCGTTTGTCCATTAACACCTCTTGTCTTGCAGTTATAGTAAAGTCTTTGCTGCCCTTGCCTCAAGCAAATAAGCCCACACGATTCTAAACTTAACTATTCTTCTGTGTATTTCCATTTATTTTCTATACTTTATACAATGAACATGTATAAAGTTTATAATAAGGAAAGCTATAAATTTTGCTTTTTAAAACTGTGAAGAGGACATTTGGTTGCAGATGATGGAATAAAGGCATTGCAACTTAATTCTCCTCTTTCGAAACCAATTTGACAACAATGAAAATAATGTAAAGCAGCCTTAAGAAGAAGGCCATTATCAATGAAGCAAGTAAACGGCCATAATACCAAGTACCATGATGACAAAGCTTACTTACGATGTGCTGGGCTTGCTTGCTTGAGGCAGGATGAAGAGTCCTGAAAACTGTCACAGCCTTGAAAGCACACTAAGAACTCTAAAAGTATGGGTGGAAGTGGAGTGTGTCTCTGTATAGACTTAGCTCCTCACCACAGAAAAGACTGAGTTGAAGAAGAACCCATAATAAACTCTGACTTTTATTATCATTAATTCACTTTTATTATTTGCCACATGTGCTTCTAGCCAAAAAAGATAGTGATAAAGAAAGGCGGGAGCTTACCAGATAGCAATACAGAGTCTAGATCTAAGGGAAATTGCTGTGAGCTACACTGACCTCTGGAATGTGGAGAACAGAAGAGGGAGTGTGCTCCCAGAGCACAGGAAATGCAAACTTGATGGTAGGAAGTATGAACAACAGATCCTAATAGAGATAGTATGCTGCCCCCATACACATACTTCTGCAAATAGATGGCTCCATTCAAAGATGAGTAATAATTAGAACAGGAGAAAGAAAACTGTTTATCTGACGACACTATTATTGTGTATGTAGAAAATTCAAAAGAATCTACAAACTATTAGAATTACTAAGTGAATTTTGCAACATCACTGGATATAAGGTCAACATACAAATGTAAATTTGATTACTATCTACTACCAACAACTGCAAAGAAAATAAAACTTTAAGAAGGATATAACTTCAAAAACATCAAACACCTAGAAATACATCTAATGAAGGTAGGTAAGACCTCTGCCTTGAAAACTATAAAACCTTATGGAGAGGAATGAAGAGATCAAAATAAATGAAGGGATTTACTATATTATGGAATGAAAGATTCAATGTTGTAAAGATGTTAATCCACCCTAAAGTAAACTACAGATTCAATGCAACCTCTATCAGAATTTCAGCAGGTTCTTGTGCAAGTTAATAAGCTGAGTCTAAAATTTATATGACAATGTCAAAAGCCAAAAATATCAAAAGTAATCTTGAAGAAGAAAACCAAAGTTGGAAGAGACTTATACCACCAGATATGAAGACTTATTATAAAGCTATAGTAATTGGCCAGACACGGTGGTTCACACCTGTAATCCAAGCACTTTGGGAGTCTGAGGCGGGCAGATCACAAGGTCAGGAGATTGAGACCATCCTGGCTAACATGGTGAAACCCCGTCTCTACTGAAAATACAAAAAAATTAACCGGGCGTGGTGGCGGGTGCCTGTAGCTGCAGCTACTGGGAGGCTGAGGCAGGAGAATGGCTTGAACCCAGGAGGTGGAGCTTGCAGTGAGCCGAGATAGCACCACTGCACTCCAGTCTGGGTAACAGAGTGAGACTCCATCTCCAAAGGAAAAAAAAAAAAATTAAGCTGTAGTAATTAAGACATCAAGGTTTTGGTGCAAGAATAGACAAACTGACAAATGAAATGTAATACAAGGTCCACAAACAGACCTTTACCTATATATGATCATCCGACTGATGCCAAAGGCACCAATGCAGTATACTGGGGAAAGGATGATCTTTTTCAATAAATGCTGTTGAGTCAATTGAATATTCATATGGAAAAATGTTTATTGACTCCTACCTTATACCATACAATAAAACAATTCCAGATGGACTGCAGATCTAAATATGAAAGGTAAAACAAGGAAGCTTTTAGAAACATAGGAGAACATCTTTGTGACAGTGGAGTATGCAAATATTTATTACACAAGACACAAAGAATCTTGATCATAAAGAAAAAAATTGATAAATTGGACAGTGTTAAAGTTAAGAATGTGTGTTTATCAAAAGACATCATTGAGGCCAGGCATGGTGGCTCACGCCTGCAATCCCAGCACTTTGGCAGGCCGAGGTGGGCAGATCATGAGGTCAAGAGATCGAGACCAGCCTGGCCAACATGATGAAACCCTGTCCTTACTAAAAATACAAAAATTAGCTGGGTGTGGTGGCACGAGCCTGTAGTCCTAGCTATTTGGGAGGCTGAGGCAGGAAAATCGCTTGAACCCGGGAGGCGGAGGTTGCAGTGAGCCGAGATCATGCCACTACACTCCAGCCTGGGTAACAGAGCAAGACTCTGTCTCAAAAAAAAAAAAAAAAAAGACACCATTGAAAGAATGAAAAGGCAAGTGACACAGTAGAAGAAGATATTCATAGTACATATATCTGTCAAAGGCTTCATATCCAGAATATATAAAGAAAAGGATAGACAGCTTGATAGAAAAATGAATAAAACCCTGAACAGACATCTCATAAAAGTAACTATCCAAATGGCCAATAAATATAGGTAAAGGTGCTGAACATCATTATTAATCACGGCAATATAAAACAAAATCAATACCACTACATGTATCTGAGAATGGCTAAAATGAAAAAAAAAATCAAGTGTTGACAGGGCTGTGGAGAAACCAAAATTTTCATACACTGCTGGTAGGAATGTAAGTTTGTACACTTTGGCAGTATCTATTAAAGCCAGATGTAAACATATTTTATGATCCTGCTACTCCATCCCTAGGTATACATCCAATAGAAAGGTACATATATGTTTACTAAAAGATGTCCACTAGATGTTCCTGGCAGCACTGTGTGTAATGGTCAAAACACTGAAACTCTAAATGTCCATAAACAATAAAATGGATTTATAAATTGTGGTATATTCAAGTGAGATACCTTCCCACAGTGAGAATGAGCAATCCACAACTATACTCAAAAATATGGATGCTTCCCACAAACACAATGTTGAGTGAAAAAATCCAGACACAAAAAATACTCCTCTATGATTCTATTTATAGAGTATAAAACTGGCAAAATTATTCCACATCATTAGCAGTCAGGACAGTGGTTACTATTCAGACAACAATGACTGGAAAGGAGAACTTGGGGAGAGGGATTCTGGGTTGCTAGTAATATTCCAATACTTGATCAGGGTACTGGATACATGGGCATCTTCAGTTTGTGAACATTCATTGAAAATTCACTTAGGATATGCGTACATTTCCATACGTGTGTCATGTTTCAACAACAAGTTTTTGAAAACCCTACCTGTTTCCAATATTTCATGAAAGGGAGATTTCACCAAAAAATACGTATTTCTGGCTTCTCCTGAAAACATCTGAAGATTGTCCATGGTGGCTTATTTCTAAGAATCCTCTGGAACTGAGCAGAGGCCGTACCCTTGAGATAGGGTATACACAATTCACTACCCACTTAGCTCATTCATGTTCCATGTCTAGCCTTTCTAGGCATCTGAGTTTGTGACCCTGGGAATCAAAGCCTGTCTATTGGTTCTTGTTTTTCTTTTGGAGACAGAGTCTCGGTTTGTTGACCAGGCTGGAGTGCAGTGGGGCAATCTTGCCACACTGCAACCTCCACCTCTCAGGTTCAGGCGATCTCCTGCCTCAGCCTCCTGAGCAGCTGGGATTACAGGTGCCTGCCACCAAACCTGGCTAATTTTTGTATTTTTAGTAGAGATGGGGCTTCGCCATGTTGGGCAGGCTGGTCTCAAACTCCTGACCTTAAGTGATCCACCCATCTTGGCCTCCCAAAGTGCTGGGATTACAAGCATGAGCCACTGCACCCAGCCTTATCTATTGGTTCTTTCACTCAATTCTGAGTCCCCAGGATAGAGCTCACTCTTTGCCCTGTATGCTCTTTCCTTCTGCCCTCTATTCTTCCCCTGCCCCAACTCTCCACTCCCACTGTGGTTGTACCTCAGCACACTCTCCAGTCATCTTACCCTGAGGGCTTCTCTCCTGGCCTGTGCTGGCACTCATCTGATTATGTCTATTCTCACATCCCCCAAGTCCTTCTCACTCTCCCCTTATCTGCTTCCTGATTTCATTAATCCATTCACTCACTCACTGACCGACAAACATTTATTGACTACTTGTTATGTGCCAGACTGTCTATCAAGAGCAGGTGAATGAAGGGATAGTCTTTGCCCCAAGGGCCCTACCCTCTGATGAAAAGTAAAGACAGCCTGGGAGAGTCACTATACAGATAAAGGAATATAAGAACGCGACAAGTCTGAGATTTATTCTGTCTGGGAGGAGAATGTGGGGGTTCTGGAGAGTCCTTGTGGAAGAGATGGTTTGTGAGCTGTACTTTTTAGAACTGGCAGCTATTTAGATTTGCAGAGAGTAAAGGAGACTGTTCCAGACAAAGGCTGGGTTCTGGGTTCGTGTGGAAAAGAGTATGTATTTCACTGTGGCTGTATGTCCTGAAAGGAAGCAGTGGGAAGTTAGGGTGGAAAATAAGCTGGGGTCAGACCATGGAGCGTCATGGAGGCCTCACTACAGACTTTCTTGTATAGGTAGTGCCGACTATTAAAAGGTTTTTAAAGGCAGAGTGCGGAGCCAGGAGTATAAAGAGTCTTTCATCCATGTTCATCTCTCCTACTCTCTCTGAGTCGCTTAGTTTCCCCCTTAAGCTCAACCTATCATAACTGCCAATCTCATCTCCAAATACCCTCAGAAGTCTTGTCTCCGATCAGCACAGCAGATCCTAGATACTGTGAATGATGGGCACCACCACTACTTTCTCCCTATTGCTTTGCTGATAAGCCAGGTGTCTCCTGAAAGTGTGACTGGATGAGCTGGCTTCTCCCAACCAGATTTCACTGTGACAAACAGGCAGGTGGAGGAAGAGGCAAAGCCGCACAGTACTTGTCTCTGCACTGAGATGCACCTCACAGGTGGTCCTGTGGCCTGCCACTCCCTTGGGGATCTCCTGATGAACCCTAAGCAGCCTGAGACCAAAGCCCAGTCCTGGCCCTATGTAGGCCCCACCTTCCTCTTTGCCACTCAGGCCTTTTTTTCTTCACTGAGTGTATTTTCTTGGTCCACCTCAGCAGGACATTGCCTCCTTTAGATCAGTCCCACTACAACTCCTTCACAGTTGAACAGCCATTTTCAGTGTGCCAAGTACAGTCACGCAGTACATAACGAGGTTTCAGTCAATGATGGACTACATATACAATGGTGGACCCACAAGACTACAATAGAGCTGAAAAACTGCTATCGCCTAGTGACATCATAGACATGGTAATGTGGTGTGACACATTACTCACGTGTTTGTGGCAATGATGGCAAAAAACAAACCTACTGCGTAACCAGTTGTATAAAAGTATAGCACATATAATTATCATGTATAGTGCCTAATATTTGATATGATAATAAATGACTTTGTGACTGGTTTATGTATTTATGATACTATAGTTTTCATCATTATTTTAGAATTTACTCCTTTTACTTATTAAAATTTAACAGCCTCAGGCAGATCCTCCAGGAGGTACTCCAGAAGAAGGCATTGCTATAGGAAATGAGAGCTCCAGGCCGTGGAACAAGATTTTCCAGGGGGACAAGATGTAGAGGTGCAAAAAAGTGATAATTTGTTTTTTTTCCACACAGAGTCTTGCTCTGTCACCCATGCTGGAATGCAGGGGCGTGATCTCGGCTCACTGCAACCTCTGCCTCCCGGGTTCAAGCAATCCTCTTGCCTCAGTCTCCCGAGTAGGAAACTGATGATCTTGTCCGCATGTAGGCCCAGGCCAGTGTGTGTTTCTGTCTTAGTTTTTAACAATAAACTTCAAAAGGTAAAAAAATTAAAAAGTAAAAAACAGAAAAATCTTAAAGAATAAGGATATAAAGAAAATTTTGTATAGCTGTTAAGCTAAATGTTATTATACAAGCATCGACAAGTTTTAAAAAATTAAAAAGTTTATAAAGTAAAACAGTTACAGTAAGCTAAGGCTAATTTATTATTAAAGAAAGAAAATCTTTGGCCAGCTGCAGTGGCTCATGCCTATAATCTCAGCACTTTGGGAGGCCAAGGTGGGCAGATCACTTGAGGTCAGGAATTCGAGACCAGCCTGGCCAACATGGTGAAACCCCATCTCTACTAAAAATACAAAAAATAGCCGGATGTGGTGGTAGGTGCCTGCAATCGCAGCTACTTAGGAGGTTGAGGCACGAGAATCACTTGAACCCAGGAGGCAGAGGTTGCAGTGAGCCGAGATCATGCCACTGCACTCCAGCCTGGGTGATAGAGGTAAACTCAGTCTCAAAAAAACAAAAACAAAAACAGAAACAAAAACAACAACAAAGAAAAACTTTTAAATAAGTTTAGTGTAGTGTAAGTGTACAGTGTTTATAAATTCTATAGTAGTGTACAGTAATGTCCTAGTCCATCTCATTCATTCAGCACTCACTCACTGACTCATCCAGAGCAGCTGCCAGTCCTCCTAGCTCCATTCATGGTAACTGCACTATACAGGTGTACCGTTTTTTAATCTTTTATATCATATTTTTCCTGTACCTTTTCTATGTTTTGATGTCTGGATACACAAATACTTACCATTACATGACAGTTGCCTACAGTATGTAATATGGTCACATGCTGTACGGGTTTGCAGCCTAGGAGCAATAGGCTATATTACATAGTCTAGACATGTTGTAGGCTATCCCATATAGGTTTGTATAAATACACACTATGATGTTCACATAAACAATGAAATTGCTAACAATGCATTTCTTAGAATATATCCTTAATGTTAAGTGATACATGACTCTACTCAATCCTGTTGGATCCTCACAGACAGCCTCTGAGAGCATGGAAAGGCAGAGATTAGGTCTTTTGACTTAAAATCTGCTGGTCTCCTCTTTTTATACAATAGATATTCAGAAATATTTGTAGGATAAACAAATGATTCTATGTACAAATTTCTCTTGAGGATTAGTTACTTTTTTATTCTTTTTTTTATTTGGATGGGTTGATTTTTTATTTGGATGATTTTACAAGAGGTTTGATACAGAAAATCTGATGTTAGGATAATCTTCCTTGAGCCAGGTATCACACAAGTGGTTCCTGGGGCTCTGGCTTAAAAAACAAACAAACAAGCAAACCCAAAAAACCTTTTCAAAGATAAATGTGTTCCTCAAAATGTTACACACAGAGTTACCATATGACCTAGCCGTTTCACTCTTAGATATATACCCAAGATAAATGAAAACACGTATACACACAAAAAGTTGTACACAGATGTTCATAATAGCTGAAAAGTGGACGTAATTCAAATGTCCATTAACTGATGGGTGGATGAATAAAACATGGCATATCTATGTAGTGGAACATTATTCTATAATAAAAATAAATGAAATATAAGCACACATTGCAACACGGATGAACCTTGAAGACATTATGCTAAGTGAAAGAACCCATTTACAAAAGACTGTATCTTGTATGATTTAATACGTAAGAAATGTCCAGAATAAGTAATTCTATAGAGACAGAAATTATATTAGTGATTACCTGGGGCTGGGAGGGTTGGGGGCATACAGGTAGTGAGTGCTTATAATTATGAGGTTTCTTCTTGGGTAATGAAAACGTACAGAAAGTGATTATTGTACAGTTCTGTGACTATGCTAAACACCATTGCATTGTATCCTTTAAATGGGTAAATTGTAACTCATGTAAGTTATATGTCAAATAAAGCCATTATAAAAAAGATGCATGTTCCTTAAGCAACATTTAGAAAATAAAGAAATATACAGAGAAGAAACAACTTACCCATTATTTTACTACTCAGAGATAACCACACTTGACATTTTTGCTATACCCTCTTCTTATTTTTTTTCTGTGTATCCACATGCACATGCATGTGTGGCTGCACCAACAAACACAACTAGGGTCATTTTCAATATTCAAGATTGTAGCCTGCTTGTTTGGTTTAGTATGAATCATAGCACTTTCCACAAAAGCTATAAGCAGGGGTCCTGGGGTCAGACAGGATCCTGGGTAGGAACCTTGCTTCTGCCCCTGGCATACTACGAGGCCTGGAGAAACTCTTTAATCTTTCTAACCTCCAGTTTCTGTAACTGTAAAATGGAAATGATGACACCTACTTTCCATGCCTGTCATGAAGATGAAACGCAAAGTTCAATAAGTGCTATTTTCCTTTGTTCCTCCCACCCCTCCTCCCTTTAGTGAGAGCTGGTTTGTTTCCCTCAGTTGCAAGGCAGACTGCTCTCACCCAGTAGCCAGCCACAATGTACTAAAACCTAGCTAGTGCTGTTGTCCCCACTCCCTGCCTTTGTTTAAACGAAAGTGTTACCTCTTTCCCAGGAGTACGAAGCACACAGGTTGAGAGTGTAGGCTCTAGATCCAAACCTTCTGGGCCAAATTCTGTCTTTGCCACTAACTTGAGCAAGTTCCTTTACTCTCTGTGACTCATTTTTCTCATCTTTAAATATGCGTAATGGTAGTACTAAATTTATAGGCATTTTTTTGAGGATGAAGTGTGGTAGTATTTGCAGAGAACGTAGCACATTGTTAACTATTTTTGCAATTTATTTACGTAGTATTCTACATTCTTCTTTCAAACTTTTAGTTGTCCAATAATTTGTTAAGCTCCAAACTTACAGTATTTCTTTACTACAATCTGAAGCAGAATTCTGCGGCTCCAAACTCATAATGGTTGCTCATCCACATCCACTAGTTCACAGCACAAAGCAATTTTTGTTTGGCAAATTGAGTAGTTAAAAATGTTGTTTCCATTAATTTTACTACCTACATACCTCCTGGAGGCAGGGCAAGGCAGTTTAGTTAAACCAAACCAAATAAAGCATTTTAGGGGGCTTATAAATGAGTACTTATTTGCAGTTGTTCTAAATCATCTCAACCAGATGGGCATGTTTTAAATATTTCCAAGGAAGAAAATTTCACAAGCTTTCTCAATAACCTGTCTTAATGTTTCCAACCATCATCAAAAGTTCTTCTGAAAATCTAATTCTGGGGTGACTCTACAATTTATCATCCAAACCAGGACATTGACTATTTACTACCAAAGTAAACTGGGACGATTCTGGACAAACTGGGACACACAGATATCATCCTGTATGGCCATTTGTCCTGTTCTGAGTGTTGCCCACTTTACATTACTCGGTACTTAGCAGAAAAGAACAACTGGTTCCCATGGTCTACATAACAACATTATATTCTTAAGCTTTTACTTTTTTATCAATTTGTGGAATGAAGGAAAAAGAAACAGAAACCCAAGCAGACAGACAAAACTTGAAGAATTTTTTTTTTAATTCTATTTTAAGTTCCAGGATACATGTGCAGAATATGCAGGTTTGCTACATAGGTAAACGTGTGCCATGGTGGTTTGCTGGACCTATCAACCCATCACCTAGGTTTTAAACCCAGCAAGCATTAGCTATTTGTCCTAATGCTCTCCTTCCCCTTGTCCCCCACCCCCTGACAGGGCCCGGAGTTGATGTTCCCCTCCCTGTGTCCATGTGTTCTCATTGTTTGACTCCCACTTATGAATGAAAACATGCGGTGTTTGGTTTTCTGCTCCTGTGTTAGTTTGCTGAGGATGATGGCTTCCAGCTTCATCCATGTCCTTGCAAAGGACATGATCTCATTCTTTTTATGGCTGCACAGTATCCCATGATGCATATGTACCACATTTTCTTTATCCAGTCCATCATTGGTGGGCATTTGAGTTGGTGCCATGTCTTTGCTATTGTAACTAGTGCTGCAATAAACATACATATGCATGGGTCTTTATAGTAGAATGATTTATAGTCCTTTGGGTATACACCCAGTAATGGGATTGCTGGGTCAAATGGTATTTCTGGTTCTAGAAAAACTTGGAAGAATTTATTCCTTGTCCTTGATGATGATACTTCCAGAACACTTAATAGGTATACTAGGTGAGTGTCTTAAAGTATTGTTTTATTAAATCTTCATAAAAACCTGTACCATCATCATCATTATTGTTATTTTGCAGATGAAGAAATGGGTCACCGAGAGAGAGAGGGAGAGAGACAGCATATCAGCCCAGGCTCTACAGCCAGGATCTTCCCAAAGTAGAAGTCCAGAGGCTGCGTTCTTAGCCAACATGCTCCCCTCCAGGCCACCTGCAAGATCCTGGCAAGACAAGACCTTTTGCTGCAGTGCCCAGCCCAGACTGGCTATCCCTATAATACTGCGTTATAATAAAAATACTTCAGAACACTTCAGATGTGTGAAATACACATTATCTTCTTGAATCCTCACAACCCTGTGAGGTGGTTAGTGAAGGTTATCATTGTTCTCATTTAACACATGAAGGAAATTGAGACTCAGGAAGGAAACGTAAGCTATATAGAGAAAAAGTGGCATAGCTAGGATGATGACCTAGGACTTGGCTCTGATTGCTCTTTTCACCAACTGCTAATGACTTAACATGTGATCTTCTTCGTGGGCATTTCCATTTTAACTGAGTTGTTCTGGAAAGGCAAAGCCTGCCACAAGGGATGATCTTTGAATGGGGGATTTTGGCCATCATCGCACATGCAAGGGAGGCATTTGGAGATACAGAACCTTTCTAGTGGCCTTCAGACTACACCTCTGATGTAAGTTCCTTACCTGTTCTCTGGAAGGCCACGCTAAAGACCTAGGGACACAGAAGCAACCATAGTTTTTTAAAAGTTGAATTAATTTTCTTAGCAGGTAGATTTTCTACCCATTTTCTCCAAGACTTTGTGCTAAGGCAGCACAACGTCAGGCCATCAGTAACCTGCCCATGTGCCCAGGGAAGGTGTGAGAGACAGCATGAGCTGGAGAGCTGGGGAAAACTTGCCCCTGAACACAATGTGCTTACGTTCGAGAACTGGGTTAATTTCTCTACTTCCTAAGGTGGGACACAGAAGGGTTTGAGTTAGAGGCTCTCCTATGGAAGGGGAGGTGACTTAGTTCCTGTTGCTCCAGATGGAAGAGGAATAATGAAAAGAAAAATGGGTGAGAATTATAGAAGGTCAAATTCTTCTCAATAAAAGATATTTCTCCCCTCATTACCATAATCTTTTCTAGACTTAGCTGCCCATGGAAGTAGTGAGTTCTACATGGCTAACTGTACTCAAACACAGGTAGATGACTTGCTTCTCAGGAAGGGGATAAGGCAGTCTGCAGTGCACAGATATCTCTTGGGGTGCTTGTGAAATGCAGGTTCCTAAGTCATATCCCAGAAATTATGATTTCCAGGAAGCTGCATTTTTTACAAGCTTCCCCACTGACGCTGACACAGGTAGCCCAAGCAACACTGCTGTAAAGGGATTCCTATTGGAGTGTGAGACAGGATGAGGTGTAAGGCAGGGGTGAAGGAAGAGAGAGAGGAGGGCTCACACACATCCCTTCTGAGCTGAACCAGATGGTTGGGTGAACTTTACTCTTTTAGTCTAATATTAATCTTCTTTTTGGATGTTTATTCCTTGGTTTCCTGACAGAGAATGCTTGAGTGACATATGAGGTGAGAGATTTGGGGTGTAATAATACCATGTCATGGAAACACTCATAAAGCCGTGACCCCATGGCATATGAATTCTACGTGGGTTTTGCACAGGTATTAAATGTTCTGTGGTTTGCTTTTGGAAGCCTGCTCTATCCTGACACCAGGATTTCTAAGCTGGCCTGGAGGGAAGCAGGCCTGCAGCTTCCTGGTGTTTGGAGCAGATGGGAAAAGAGTCTGAAATATTCCTTGTCATCACCTCCAGCTGACAGACCACAGGCAAAGGAGACAACAGGGAAAAGTCAGACCAGCTGATACAGGAGAAAAGAGGAATCAATGGTGATGCCTTGTGAATGTTTCCTTCATGTTTCTCTACAAATGGATGGTGTGTGTGTGTGCGTGTGTACATGTAAGTGTACCAAATTGTGTAGCACTTGTCTCTGACTGGAGACAGTAATAAATCAGGGGTTACAAAACCACCACTAGCTACCTCCTACAGGCCCTGTCAAAGAAACAGGCCTTTGCGAACACAGCTGAGCAGGCAGGATCCCCAGTACTGTGGCCCCACCTCATGGGATAAAAATCACACATCTGGGATCAAGCGTGCCAGATGCGCAAAGGGCTAACATGGAAAAGACACTGCTGGGAAGACCACATAGCTCTCAAAAACATTAGTGCAGGGTTCATTGGGTTTTGTAACCTTAGTCACCATAATGCTTTTATCAGACTTAAGTAGCTGACTTTTTAATGTGCCCTGATTCTTTGCCTCAGCATGTCAAGAAGGATGCAGAAGAACTAAACTCTTTAGAAGAAATCCTGTTGACCCTGCTGAGGCAGTGACAGTAAAGATTCAGAAGCGCAATGAGTCCTGGTTGAAGTCCTTAGATTAAAATCAATTTAAGTGTACGATCCTGAGTCAGTTACTTTAACTTCTATAAACTTGCAATTGTTAATCTATAAAAATGAGAAATGCCGTATCTACCTCATAGGTCTGTTGTGGTGATTCAGTGAGATGGCAATGAGAAAGCCTCTAGGTCAGCGACTGGCACATTTCAGGAGCCATGGCTGAAGGTGGGGATGAATACTGCTCCAGGAGGGATGGGTAGACAAAGGGAGATAACTTCCTGTCGGCCAAGCCCCAGAAGTCTGTGGGCATAGAGCAGTCTCAAGATTGTCCTTTAAGATTCTCAGATTACTGGGGCTTCTGGGAGAAGTGTGGCCTTGTTATCTTCTTTGAAACCTTGATTGACTTCTCTTTCTCACTACGCCCAACAACTCCTTTCTCTGACTTGAGGTTCTCTTATACATCTTTCCTTTCTGGGCTTCATGTTCTTTCCCCTCACCCCCACCCTGGCAGGAAAAAAAATCAGGATGTTTTTCCTTAGAGGAACAGTGACATGGGACTTGAAGATTAATGAGTCACTCAAGGTTTCCACCCAGCTAAGGAAGACAGAGAATTCCTAATTCCTGGCAATCTACTCATTGTTTTTGTGAGTTTTAAATTAAAAATAGGTAAGACTAGTGCTAACGGGTATGGGGTTTCTTTTTGGTGTGATGAAATGTCCTAAAATTAGACAGTGGAGATAGTTATATAACTCTGTGAGTATACTAAAAACCACTGAATCATACACTTTAAAAGTGTAAATTTTATGGTTTGTGTTATATCTTAATAAAGTTGTTATTTTAAAAAGTCTGATTTTTTTTTTTCTTTGAGATGGAGTTTTTTACTTGGCGCCCAGGCTGGAGTGCAATGGCTCGATCTCAGCTCACCACAACCTCCACCTCCTGGGTTCAAGTGATTCTCCTGCCTCAGCCTCCCCAGTAGCTGGGATTACAGGCGCCCATCACCAAGCCCAGCTAATGTTTTGTATTTTGAGACAGAGTTTCACCATGTTGGTCAGGCTGGTCTTGAACGCCTGACCTCAGGTGATCTACCCATCTTGGCCTCCCAAAGTGCTGGGATTACAGATGAGATCCAATGTGCCTAGCCAAAAGTCTGATTATTTAGTTAGCTTTACATTCTTCTGTACTTCTCTACTTTTAATTAAAATGTAAAATAAATTTAACGATAAATTTAAATTACAAATTTAAAACATAAATTTAATAAAAATATAGAATTATACCATATCGCATTTTGAATTAAGATGACATACCACCTCTATCCCTCCAAATCCATATTCATTCTCATTGTCTCTCTCTCTCCTCCTCAAGTACTACTATACCTGTCAAAATTCAATTTATCCTTCTAGATTTATCCCATGAAGACTTTCTTGGTCTCCATCAAGAGGTATCTTTCTAATCACTTTTCAAATCTGTGCTAAGTTATTCCTATCTGTTTTGCACGGGACTAGGCTCAAGGATGCACAGATGAGCAGGGGTAAAGGAAGATATTAACAATACCACTCCTAAGATCTCCTCTACCCAGAAGTCTCTTGTTTACCTCTTCCAGGATAGCTCCCCAGTCTGCATTTCAGACCAGGACTGATGCCCAGGCAACCTTCCTGCCTCCTGGGTCCTCCAACTCCCAAACAGCTGCCACAAAACTTCTTCATACCCATTTTCATTTACTTTACTCTCCTAATTAAGAACTCCAATGACTCCAATTACACACAGAATCCAACTAAGTGTTAAGAGGTCTTCTCTGAGACAGCTGTTTTGTATCTCACTGGCATCTCTGGCCACCTCACAACATTCCCACTCTATTCTAGCCAGCTGGTTTATGGGTCTCTGCAAGGGTTCCTGGCAGGTAGAATCCTAGCCACAAGCTGCTCCTTCTTTGCCCCTCACCTTTCTCCAAGGCCAGCTCTGAACATTCCTTCTCCTTGAAGGCAGCCTTCCCCTAAGGAATCTTGTTTCATTTACCTGCTGTCTCTGTGCTCAACTTGCTGTCTATTGTTTGTTCTTCCTGCTGCTATCTGCATGGCATGGCTCCTGTTGCTTTATGCCTTCACAGTACAGTACGGTACTCAAATGAATGCTGTCTTCTTTTCTTTAAGACAAACCTTCTGCCTGCTTTGAACTTTCCCTCTGTACTAAGAGGAAGCATTTTTGTGAATTTTTTTTTGGTCTTCTTTTTAAAATAAGAAGCTGATAATTAACTAATTAGCTCTGAATTGCCTATATGCTAGGCACTGAGGGGACTATATTTTTTCCCTTTTTTTGGCCTTGGCATTAGAATAGAAAAACAGCATTTTGTAGTGACCTGGTAGTTGGATACATTGCTTTGTCTGCTCAGACCCCATCTACCAATTCCCTTAGCTTTTTCACATAAAACAGGCCCACCAGATGGTACCATAGAAGCAGCCATTTTCTACAAATGGGACCCTGACTGCGGCCACAGATAAAGGGTCTGGGGGTGGACAACTAACCTGGATAGGTCAACTGGAGTCCCATTATAACATGCACCTCATGTCTTCTGGGTCTAAGTTTGAGGTTTGAAATGATTTATCCTGTCCAGTTAAAAAAACACGATTCTTTCTCAGATTGTTTTCAACCACGTAGTGTTAGTTATTGCATGTTTAAAGTTCGTAGTGCTGCACAGTGTAGAAACTCAAGTGTATAAATCTAATGACATATGCTTGTTGTGGTCTCGCTGAGGACAGTAGGACTGTACAACTTTCTTTTTAAAATATAATTCAAGCAAATAAAGGCATTAAGTTGTACTAGTGCAATCGAAGATTTATTATCTAAACTTTGAACAGTCAGGAAATTCCAGAGTTGGATTCCAGCAGAACTATTTCTAGAAAAGAAATTAGAAAGACCTAATGTACGTCAGCGCTTGGTCCATTTGCTGCCTGGTACAATAATCCCGTGGATTAAGCATGGGGACCTGCCAGGCATGTAGATCATGTCTGTAATCCCAGCACTGTGGGAGGCCGAGGCAGGAGTATTGCTTGAGGTCAGGAGTTTAAGACCAGCCTAGGCAACACAGCGAGATTCTGTCTTTACTACTACTGCTACTACTACTACTACTACTACTACAAAAACAAAATTTTAAAAATCATGGGGGATCATATTGCACAGACTAACCCTGAACCTTGCAAAAGGAGACCAATGTGTGATGAATGATTGTCGAATCGGCTTCAAAGGGGTAAAATAATGTTATGTTTAAAAAAAGCATTTATCTTGATGTATTTGGCCAATAAAATTACATTATCTCTGTTACAAAAGGAGAAACTGAGGAACAAAGAAGGAAGTAACTAACTTGAGTCTCCTAACACATCCATAGTAGACCTAGGACTGTATGCAATATTTACTTACTCCAGATACTGGACTCCAATTTCAAAATCACAACATTCATGGACTACTGATGTATTTCATGAGACTGAGAAACTGTGAGCAGAAATGAAGGCATTCAAAGATGCCTTCGAGACAAAGTTCCATAAAAATCTCACACAAAATAACTGCTAGGCGAGGACGGGTCTTTCAGCCCAGCCTGATTCATTTCAGGCATTGACAGTTAAGCCAAGTTTATTTTCATAGCTGTGAGTCTCACTCAGATTTCTGTCTATCTATTCTGGATCGTGAATCCTTGGAGTTCTAGTTCAGAGCAAGACAATTCCTATCTTCTTTTTTTTGAGATGGAGTTTACCTCTATCGCCCTGGCTGGAGTGCAGTGGCGTGATCTTGGCTCACTGCAACCTCACCTCCTGGGTTCAAGTGATTCTTCTGCCTCAGCCTCCCAAGTAGCTGGGATTACAGGTGCCCGCCACCATGCCCAGCTGCTTTTTGTATTTTTAGTAGAGATGGGGTTTCACTATGATGGCCAGGCTGGTCTCGAACTCCTGACCTCAGGTGATGCGTCCACCTCAGCCTCCCAAAGTGCTGGGATTACAGGCATGAGCCACAGTGCCCGGCCTTTTCTTTTTTTTATCTGGTTTTATTTCTAATTTCAAAAAAAAAAACTTCTTTATAAATATAGTATCTACTTTCCATTAAGGTGAGATGCTATAATTGATGATTTATTTATTCCCTGGGGATAGCATCTGCATATTCCAGAGGTCAGTTTTATTTGCTTCTGTGAACATATAACCATATCTCAAAGTGGATCTTTCTGCTTTGGCTGCTTACTCTAATTTTCTCTCCTTCCTGACCTGATCCACACATGCTCATGTGCATTAGGGAAGCCTGGGGTTGGATTTCTTCCTTCTCAAGGTATTTTGTGAACTCTTATACCTGTCATTTGCATCCTGCCAACTGCGTCCTCCCATCTCTCCACTTTTCTGCTTTCTTGAGAGTGAACTCACCTTCCATAACTAATGCAATCCATAAGCAGCCTTCATGCTGATTCTACAGATTTTAATTTCCTAACATTTCCCTTTAGACTTTTCCTGACATCCTCTTTTTAAAAAGAAAATCCCTTCTTGGAGTCAGTCACAGGCTCCACATGCCTCCTGTGTGAAATCCCCCCACAAGGCTCAGATGCCTCAGGTGGTATGTGGCCATGAACAGGCAAGGCTTGCCCAGACTAAGGGAAGGGGAGGGTTCTAAGAGACTATTTCTACTGACATGTACTAGGAACTGACTGTGTGCCCAGCACCCTTCTAGGAGTGGCGGATGAGACAGGAATAAATCGAATATGGTTCCTGACCTCAAAGAGCTCTAAGGTCCTTGGCACAATATTCAAGGCTAAAATACACAAACTATAGCATGGTGTAGCAGAAAGGGCACTAGCTTTGGGGCAACAGATCTGAGTGACCTTGGGCCAGTTACTTAACCTTATTTTCCTCAATTGTAAAAGGAGTTGATACCTATCTCATAGGGCTCTCGTGAGGATACACTAGTGCAAGTGGTATATACTAGGCATTCAATAAATGACATTTAATGGTTTACTGTTATTTTATTTTTAAATATAACAGCAGCATTTACTATTAGAACTCTAGAATCAGCTAAACAAAATCTGGAACTCAATTCTGTTGTAGAAAAGCTTTCAGAGATGCCTTTAATACGTATTAGAAAGAAATTGTTCCAGGCTTACTGGTAAGCCTGACACTCGAGGCCTGCATATAGAACATGTTGCTACTTCCCCCAAAAGGGCCCAATTTTACCATGAGGCAACTGAAGAGGGACTCTGTGGAGAACCCACTCTGGGAGTGTTGCTTGTTGCTCAGGCTCACACCCATTCTAAAAGCACAGGTGAAATGGGGTGAGAGCATTTCCTGCTTGACTCTTGCTCTTAGAATGGAAAATGGAAACCAGCAGGAACTCAGCACTGCTCAGCCCCTATCTTCTTCACCTCTCACTTTTTCACAAAGGCCATGGGTCACACAGGTCATGGCTCAAACCTAAAAAAGGCTTTATCTGCAAAGGCGACCAGGTTCGTCACAGAATATGCTAGCTGTATAGATGAGGAGCTGAGGTTAAAAACCACAAGCACTATCAGGCAGTCCCTTGAGATGACCTCTAATTTGATTAGTCGTGATGAAGCATACCTAATGAGAATACTACTATATTTCTTTTTCTTATACAGCTTTATTGAGATAAAATTCACATTCCATGTAATTCGTCTATTAAAGTGTGTAATTCAATGGCTTTCAGTATATTCACAGAGTTCTGCATCCATAACCACAAACACTTTTATAATTTTTTTACCCCAAAAAGAAACCCTGCATCCCTCAGCTCTCATCCCCCAACCCCTTACCCCTGCCCCTCATGCCTAGGAAACCACTAATCTATTCTGGACATTTTGTATAAATGGAATCATAATATATGGTCCTTTGTGACTGGCTTCTTTCACTTAATACTACTATATTTCTTAAAGACAGCAGTATCTTCAATGTATGACAAAAGAAGAATTGCTAAATAAAGCAAAGTGCTGTCATACTGTGGATTACTGCAGCATTAGAAAAGGTAGATCTACATATGCACATAAATATAAAATCTGGAAGAATATACATCAAAATGATAAAAGAAGAGACCCCCAGGGAGCGGGAGAGAGGAATAAGACTAGGAATAGAATGCAAAGAGGACCCTTCCTATTAATATTTTTCAAGGATAACTTTTCATGCATTACTTTTATAATTAAAAATTAATTAAAAAGAGAACAGTAGAAATAAGAGAAAGAGAAGCAGGAGCTTTCCTTGAAAAATCCCAAATAGAATTGGGCAGGAAGTCCAAGTTTCCCTGATGCTGCTGAAGAATCTGGAACCACTCTGATCCCACAGACCCATCCAGTCTACCCAACATGCAGAAAAACTCCTTGGATAAGATGCAGCCCTGAAGCAAACCCCAGGAGCAGCGATTCCCTTTGTGCACTGGCATCAAGAAGAAGGTCTACTTCAACCACAGGACAACCTCAGTTGTCCTCATTTCCTACTAATTTAAAGGGAAGTAGGTAGGAAGACTGGGGACTCTGAACTGTGAGAGACACTGTCAAGCTCCAGGGAAATATAAGGAGGGCAGGAACTACACTATCCAGGACCCTGTGTATCTGTACATACATACTGAGATGGAAATCCAGCTTCTGGGACCTTGGGAACTGTCTTGACCTCAGTGGTCTGCAAAGATTTAGTGGAGTAGATCTTGAAACAAAAAGGGAAAAGGAGGACCTTTTGTCCTTTTTCTTTTCTTTTTTATTTTTACTGTTTCCTGGGAAAGCAGGGAAGAGGAAAGCTGGATAGGCTGATTCCACAACCAAACACTGTAGGGGAAGAGCCCTCAGCAAACAGTCTGAGCAACCTTGACAGGAAAAGGCATCATATAGGATCCTCGCTTTAAGCAACGAATTATGGATCATGAGAAGAATTTACTTTCATTTTCAATAGACTCTGATGAGGCTAAAGACCTAGGCATAACTGAATTTGCTTGTGATGACATTAGACGGAATATCCGCTATCTACACATCAAGGATTGGAATACAGGTACCCATTCTCAGGGTACCCATTTTCCACAGAGCACCACATGTCCGTGATGATAAATGATGGCTCTTAGGTGGAAGACAGCCAAATTGGAGTGTCACAAAAAACAGAGATAAGATAGAACTCATCGACTCTAATGGGTGTTTAAACAGGTAAAGTCACTTGCCTGAAGTCAAATGGTGAATTTGTAGTAGCAACAGTCATAGTAACAGTGATAACATAGTTAATATTTATTAAGTGATTATTATGTGTCAAGCACTACGCTAAGCACTTCATATTTATTATTTCAATTAATCCTCACAATAGCCTTATAATGTAGATGCTATCATGACCTTCATTTTATGCATAAAAAAATAAAGGCTCAGAGAGATGCGGTAATTTGCTTATGGTCACACAGCTAGTTGGGGGCTAGAACAAGACGTCATGTGTTCTGATTCCAGTGCAATGTTATTACTACGCCATGGTGCAAACTCTTGACTTTCTTCCCCTAGCCTCCTAAAACCACCAACATTTTTAATTCCCCAGAGTTACCAATCTGAAATCAGACTACTGAACTTGTTATTTTTAACTGTGTGTTTGAGTTAAATTCACCCAATAAAGACAAGAGGTTATATTAGTAAATAATTACCTTCTAGAATTTCACTCATCCTGTGTGCACCTCCATTTAGTATTTTCATAAGCTGATACTTATAATTTAGGTGTTTATTGTCACTACTTAGCTAAAAATTGAAATTGATTCTTTTGTTTCTAAGTAGAATGAAGCCCCTGTTTTCACTCTTTACTGGAAGAAATATACGTAAAGGTCAAAAATGAATTCCAAAATAATTGGAATAATATACACTAAGCTACAAAGTGAACAACTTACGATATCATGGATAAAACTTAGAGTAGGTTAAAATAATGAAAGGTGTCGTGGAAGAGCACAAATCACCAGGGAAACAATAAAAATTCTGGCATATGAGAAGGCGGATTACATTTTCCAGAGGGAATCCTGTAGGCTGGGGAGGGGAGGGGTGAATCTTTGAGGCCACTCACCCACAGAATGAAGACAACTGAAGACCACAGAGAAATAAAAAGCAACTCAATTTAGTTTAATATTTTTTTTTGGAAGAAACAGAAAATGTTGAACTCATCTGCTTTTTCAATTATGAACAGGAAACATAAAACTATACTCAATAATATACCAAAAACTGTAATAAAAACTACCTCGGGCCCATGTTACAGCCAGCAAAAGAGGACAAGGAGAAGCAGAGAGGGAGGTGGGGGACAGAAGAGAGAAGAGGAAGCTCTGCAGGGTCCCAGGCACCTCCACATCTGTCACTGTCAGACCCCCTGTGTTTCACAGAGGGCCCTCCTCAGGTCTACCCGATTTCTTTGTTTCCTTGCCTCCTAAACTTCTCCAGCACAACCTTTGCTTCTGCTTTCTCCCCTCCCGCATCCTGTCTTGCCTCTCTGCTCCCAACAGTCTGAGAAAACAGATCACCAGGACCCCTGCTCTAATCACAGCCCTTGTTCTCTATAGTCTTTCTACTGGATTTTCTATTGCTAATTAGCCCTTCTTTTTTTGTTGTTTTTCGTTAAAATACCACAGTAATATATTCACATGGTTAAAAAAAAATGCCAAAAAGCTTATCATGATGAGTGTAGCTTCTCCCATCTAATATACCACTATTTCTGAATTTCTGGTACGAAAGATGAGGTATTTAGCTCTTGAAAAACCCCCACATTCTCTTCTCTCCTTCCTTCTCCTGATATGATGAAATTATATTCTCACACTCTCTTCTGTTCACTTCCGCAACTCCAAACAACATATTTAAACCTATAATTCTTTTGGTAGCAAGCATACATAGTTATCTATGATATCCCACCGAGAATGGAAACCATCTACAGGCAAGCAGCTTGCTGATTACTTTAACTTGTCTTTATTTAGTCTACTGTCTTTATCAATATGATTTTACTGTTCCAGGAAGCTCTTGCCCAGGAAGATACAACTTGAAAATATGTTTATTGTTTGTTTCAGCA
This sequence comes from Colobus angolensis palliatus, assembly GCF_000951035.1. NCBI lineage: Eukaryota > Metazoa > Chordata > Mammalia > Primates > Cercopithecidae > Colobus > Colobus angolensis. The sequence continues at coordinate 474,147 of NW_012121754.1, forward strand.
ATTTCCTGAAAACCCACTTAAGTAAACATCAGATTGCACAAATTTTCAATAGATAGTATCAAATGACTGATCAAATGACTGTTTACTCTCTAAGACTCATCCTGTGTAAACTAAGCTACAAAGTGAATAACCCTCACCCAATGTTATTGCTTTGTGGTATTGACCAGTCCTATATTATTATATTATGATATTACCTAGCCCTAATCAAGCCCCACAATGAAAGATTCACTTCAAACCAGATCTCACGAAAGGCCTCATAAATATCCCATTTTGTCCTTGCTCTTCTGAGGTGCTATTAAAACTTTTGAGAGGTATTTTTCTCTCTCTTACCACAGTAAGCAATAAACTCAGTTTTGCCTTCTCATCAGGTTAGTTTGGTGGTGCTTTGGAGCCCTCATTCAACAATTTTGGCATTGCCATTAAAATTCATTTGGGACCTACTCACTATCACTACCTAAGACTCAACTCCAAGACAGTGCTCCCCTGAGCCCTATTGCCTCCTGCTGGGATCTTGTTGACATTGACAGTAAAGTTTGTAAGTCCTGCATTGAACTTGGCTCTGATTTCTTTTTCATTTCATTTCTCTGAGCTCTCCAAATGCAGAGTTTATTTTGCATCCTAGGGTTAAGAAACCCTTTTCAGGAATTCTTCGATTATTTGATAAGATTGGGAAAACTTTTATCCTTGGCGGAAATCTGCCTTATTATTAACCCTGCTATTTGTTTCTATCTGTCCTTGACATTTCTTCTTGTACATCTTTAAAGGAAAGTTCAAAGGGAGAGGATAAAGACCCAGAGTCTGCTTCTCAAGCTGGCCCCAAGGACTAAGAAGTTCAGAAGGTTTCTTTTTGACCAGCATCCTTTGGGAAAACTATGCTTTGGGTCAGTTTTCAAAACCTCGTAAGAATTTTTCTCACTGTAGATGTTTTGACTCTGAGACTCTGATGCCGGATGAGATCTCCTCTCTAAATCTTCTGTCCCATAGGAACTGAAAATTCATCAAATTTTCCACTGGAGATGGCCCAGTCTTTTGGATGGGGACCCCAAGTCATGAGGTGCACAGCAACACTTTCAACCAACTATTTCCACACTCTCATGGGTTTGTCTCACTCTAAATTGAATGCTTCAATCTTCTGGGCCACACTCCTGCTTTTTACATGTTCTTAAACAAAATCCAAATTTGTGAACTTCCTTTCTAAATGGCATAATTTCATCAAGTATAATTTAGAATGACAGAATTTTTAATACGAACAAAAAATGTTCACTTGAGAAACACTTTAGAATGAAAAACGAAGTAAATATCAAATAGTCTGCATTTTTTGATTAGTATAAACAAGAATACAAAAAAATTAAAATTATAAAATTACTTCTTTAAGAGATTCCTTGGCCAAGGCAAAGGAAAAATTGTGAAGCACTGAAATTTTTTTTCCTTTAGATACCCCCTACAACTCACAACTTGACACAAACCGCCTTCATCTTCCTATTCTTCTTTCCTCATTCTATGCTCCTCCATTTCCCTCTGCTTCTCTTTCTTCTTCAGATGCATTCCCCTCCTCTCCTGGCTAGCCAGAAACTCTCAAAGCTCAGTTACCCCTTAAAATTAAACCCCTTTTAGAATAGGAAAACCCCTGGCTTTTAATTCCTTGTCTCAATCCGGCCTGAGGGCCATTGAAAAAAGACTTTCCAACGCCTAGACGAGACATTGTGAAATTGCATAGGAATTTAGAATAGTTTTAATTGTATATAATGTGGGGCTCCCAGATCCACACCAATTAGCTTATATGTCAGTGGGAATCTCAGCTGCAAAAAAATTGGATGGAGAATGAAGAATGGGAAGACCCTGAGAATGACTTAAAAGACCCAGAATTGCGTCAGAAGCCCTGATGCAGTCCCATAAGTAAAGAAGGATTAGTCTATTTGAGACTCGAAGGATCAGCTCTTTAACACTGCTGGATAGCATTCAGGAGTAGATCCTGAAGCAGAGCTGATCCCAGTTCTCTCTTCACTTTTTGTGAATAGCCTAGAAATACAGTATTTAATACGCAAGCAAAATCTAGAATGGGAAACAGTCTTATTGCCAGACCTCCACCACCTCCCTGAAGATTTAAAAAGAGTCTTAGAACAAAAACAGAGAAGACTTGCCAAGGTAGTGCTTTCCATTACTGTGGTAAGCAAGTCACTCAGCTTTGCCTGATCAGCAGGTTATTTTGTTGATGTTTTCAGGGAGCCAGCAGGCACTCAACTCCACTTTGTAAGAGGAGGTCATTAGTTCTTCCATCTTTCCCTCCACCACTTCTCCCCCATTCCACTTCCCAATTCTGTCAGCTGTGCTTTCCTTTTACATCTTTCCAAGGCTGATAATATTTATAATCTATTCTTTAATCAAGGCTATTGGAAGATGTAGTCTAAGTGTTGAAAACCACCTATCAACTTTTAGTTTACTCATATTTGAATCATGACTTTCTCATTTAGTTCTCACCCTTCCCCTCCACTTTACAGTTTCTAAAAGGCTTTTCTCTTCTTCTTGAACTCCTATGCCTTTATCATGTTCTCAGTTCTTCCCCAAATCTCTAACATACTACCTGTTTGATCAAATTGCCATTTTCTGCCCAGAAAGCCTTCCTCCTGGAGTCCTCCATTCTTTTGCTCCAATCTGGACTATCTGCTCTGTAAGACTGCTACCCAGCTGGTGATTTTTGGACTTTCATGCCTGAAAATGTCACTGACCTCACACTTGATTAAAAGTCAGGTGAGTTACACATTTCTGTGTTGAAAACTAACTTTCAAAGTATTGCTCTATTGTATTGTAGTATCCAGTGTTGATGAGAAAGTTGATGCCAATCTTAGCCTTACTTCTTTTTCTCTCTGGAATGTTTCAGTACCTTCTATTTATTCTTGGTTTTTAAAATTTTTTTCAGTGATATGCTTACATGTGAATTGGTTTTCTTTCATTCTGCTTGAAATTTGCGAGGCCCTTCAAATGCCAAGACTTTTATCTCCCTTCAACCCAGGGGCATATGCAGTTATGGGATATTTTCTACCATTATTTCCTTGATCATTTCCTCTCCTCTGTTCTCTTTGTTCTCTCTTTCTCCACATCTACTAGTGAAATAGGGAACCTTCTAATCTCCATTTTATAACTTTTCTTTCAATATTTTGTAACTTTTTGTTTTTCTGTCTGTTCTATATTTGGGGACTTTTCTCTATTTCATTTTCTGGTCCTTTTATTATTATTTTTGCTTGAGAATTATGTTTTTAATTTCCAAGAGGTCCTTACATTTTCATTGTTCTCACTTTTAATATATAATATCACTTGCTGTGCTGGTTTCTGAATATAATACACTGTGGGCTCTCTTAGCTGACTTCCATCAACCAATTTATTGGATCAATGGACACTTTCCACTACATATAATACACTGAATGCTCATGGTTATTAGGCTATTCACTGGTTTGCCCACATTCCTACTTCTATAAGCTGAGCTGAATACCTATCAAGAAGAGTTACGTTTTTTCCCCAAATCTGTTTAGTCAAGTTGTGCTTGGTTTTATATATATATATATATATATATACATATACACATGATATACATATCATATATATGGCTTTTATGTGGCATTATTAAAATTATTTGCTTATTATTATTTATCTTTCCTTTCTTTTTTTTTTTTTTTTGAGACTGAGTCTTGTTCTGTAGCCCAGGCTGGAGTGTGGTCCCCTGATCTCAGCTCACTGCAACCTCTGCCTCCTGGGTTCAAGTGATTCTCTTGCCTCAGCTTCCCAAGTAGCTGGGATTATAGGCGCGTGCCAACACACCTGGCTAATTTTTGTGTTTTTAGTAGAGATAGGGTTTCACCAATCCGCCCACTTCGACCTCCCAAAGTGTTGAGATTACAGGTGTGAGCCACTGTGCTCAGTCTATTCATCTTTTTATGTACTATTTTTTATGTTAAAATATTTTCAACATTTAAAAACAAAATTTGTGTTGGGTATCCCAAGAGCTCAACATCTGGCTATAAGTAGTTTATAAAAGTTAGTCTTTTCTTCTTAATGATCAAAACCAATTTTTACCTTGATAAATCCATTTTAACTTAACGACAACTTAGTGTGAGCTTTAGAGCCTCTATAAGTCAGAGACTTGAAAAAATTTACCTTTGAATTCCAGGGCTAGGATCGTATAACAGACTAATAGTAATTTAGATTTAAATAATATAATTTTTTTACTATTAGTTAATATTTGAATCACAGTAACTACAGTTGTTAGAATATATAAGCAATCATTTACCACAGATATGATTAAATCCATGCAGGCTTATGCAACTGTGGCATCCCACGTGTAGGACAGTGGGAATAGTCCACCCTTGGTGCAGGCATTGAGAGGGATACATTGTGTGTAGAGATTTTTAAAGCAATTATAAAATGAAATAAAAGTCAGTCTGCTTTTTATTATTGCCATGTGCCAACAATTCTAAACATTGCCAGTTATAAAATACTCCTCCCTGAAACAATCTTTTGTTGTTTCTAACTTCTAAACAACCCCTGTGGTTTCTGTTGAGTTTGAATAATATGTGTGTAAGCTTCAAATTAGCACATTTAAATAATTTATCCTTTAGTAAATATTGTACTCTACATAAAAGTTAATTCCAAGAACTCCCAGTTATTTAGTGGGTCCCCTACACACACATGTTCCTTGTGAGAATGAATTTGTGACCGTGTGAGCTGTTTGACATTGTGCAAGCTCTCCTCCAGCCAGGACTTCACATCTCCAACTCCTAATGGCACTACATACTCCTGCACTTAAACAGAGGGTTCGAAATAAACCATGATAGCATGGTGATCTTAAAGATGAAAAAACAGAACTAAAGTTATTTCAACTCTATCAATTTATGTGACCATTTAGAGATTTTGTGTTGAAAAATGTAAACAGGAAAACAGAGTACAAGCTGTGCTCTATTTCTGTTGTACAAATGCAAGTTTTAGTTTACACTAAAATATTTTACTGAAATGGAACAATACCTTTAAATAGAAAGAGCTTTAAAATAGAAATGTGTTTGCTCTTTTAAATTGTCAACTGTTTTAACACTATAAAAGGAATCAAGAAAATAATACTATTACCGATTATCACTGCGAAGAACTGTCATATTGAGGAAGGGGATGTTGAAAAATGATCCCCTTCTGGGTTCCAAATACACTAAGCATGCCCATGCATGACTTGGCAGGTTGCTAGGGCAAGACCAGGCAGTACTGTGAAGCAGATGAGTGTGGCACCAGTTCATCAGCTCCATCTGTGTCTCCTCTTTCAAGCCCTGTCCCTTCTCAGGCCTCATCCTAGCTTCATCAATTCAAGATTCCACTTCTGAAGTTTTGCTCTCTGCAGTCAATTAACGTATTCTTTCACGGCATAACCCTCTCTATGGAGTATTTACATTTTACAGGAGCCTTAAAATAAATACCTTTATTGAGATACAATTCACTTATCATATAATTCACCCATTTAGTGTTTATAATCCAATTAGTATGTCTACAGTTGTGTAACCATCACCATAATCAATTTTGGAACATTTTCGTCACCCATGAAAGAAATTCCAATATATATTAGTAGTCATTCCCTATTTCTGCACCCCCTGCTATCCCCAAACGTTTTCTCCCATGCACTCCCTGGCCCCAGGGAATCATTTATCTACTGTGCAAACTGATTGTACAAAATGAACTCATTTTTGTCATACCCAACAAACAAAGAGTAGGGTGGCATAGGGAAGCAGGTCACAAATGCTTACTCAGGGAACTGTCTTACAAGTCCAATCCAAAACTGCATCAACCTGCTACTGAGGAAGGAGAATAGGGTCTGGAGGCAGGGAACCTAAGAACTTCCTAGAACTAAATCAAAAGGAAAACCCTAATCTTCTACACTCAAGTAAATAACTTTGTAACTTCCCTTCAGCAATGGCAGGAATTATCCTCTTCATTTGCATAGGGTGTATACCAAGTAAATAACTTTGTAACTTCACTTCATCCTTTCATTTACATAGGGCCTACACCAATTAACCAATGGGAAATCTCTTAGAGGGTATTTAAACCCTAGAAAATTCTGTAACCAGTGCTCTTGAGCCGCTTGCTCGAGCTAACTCGCCTTCAGTGGAGTGTACTTTCATTTCAATAAATCTGTGCTTTTCTTTCATTGCTTTGGTTGTGTGTTTTGTCCAACTCTTTGTTCAAAATGCCAAGAACATAGACACCGTCCACTGCTAACACTATGACTTTAAAATACAAGTTTTACCTAGAAACTGCTGCCATTCACCAATCAGAACTTACCTGCTCCTGCAAAACAATGTCCACGCCAGTTAACTTTATTTCAAAATAACGTATGCAACCTTCCTCTTTTCCCTCAATAAAGCCCCAGGCTTTCCCTTTGTTCTAGGACACACCTAACGGCTGCCTGGTTTGTGTGCCCCAAATTATAATTCTTGTGTATTATTTCTAAATAAACCCTTTGCTTGAAGATTCATCACTCTTAAATTTATTTCATGTTGACACTACTTTCTGTCTCTATGTATTCACCTATTCTGGACATTTCATATAGCATAATGTTAAGGTTCATCCACGCTGTAGCATGGAACTTTGTTCCTTTTATTGCCAAATAATATTCTATTGCATGGACATACCACATTTCATTTACCTCTTCATCACCAGTTGATGAACATTTGGGCTGTTCCTACTTTTTAGCAACTGTGAGTAGTGCTGCTATAAAAAATCATGTACGGGCTTTTATGTGAACATGTGTTTTTAATTCTCTTGGGTATATACCTAGCAATAGAAATGCTGGGGCATATGGTAACTCTGTTTAACTCTTTGAAACACTGCGAAACTGTTTTTTCAAAGTGGCTGCACCTCTTTACAATCCTACCAGTGATGTAGGAGGGTTCCAATTGCTCCACATCTTAATAAAAGTCTTTGAAAGTAGGGGGTTAAAAAAAAGTGTGAAGGGAGTAAACATGCACTGAGCACTGAGCATAAAACATACATTAACTCCAAAATCTGTTTACTTTTGGTTGTACTACCCTGAGGACCCAAAAGCCTTTACTGGACTGAATCTTCCCCTGTGTAAGGGCAGAAATAAGAAATTGGATGGTTGGGTTGCAGGAATCAAAACTATAGCCACACCTCTTACTGTCCATAGTAACCTGACTTTACCATTCCAATGTCTTCATCAATGTAGCTTTCCTGTTCCAGAAAATTCTTGGTCAGGAAGATAAAAGCTGCAAATAATTTAATTGTGGATTCCAGGAACTTCCTGAAAAATCCGTCAACCCCTCAATAGAAAGTAGCAAACAACAGTTTGCACCTCAAGTCTCCTTTGAAACCCTCACCTCAAAATCCCCACCTGGCCATTCACTGATACTAAACTATTATATCATGATCCTTAGCTAATCTTAACTAAGACCCAGGATAAGCCAGACTTCAAAAATCTCATAAATATTCTAACTTTGCCCTCTCCATTCTAAGATGCTACCAAGAGTCTGTTTAGACAGTGTTTCCTCTACCAGCAAAAACAAACTCAGTTTTGTCTTAACAACAGGTCGCTTTGGAGATATTCTGGAAAGCTAGGATTTGACAGTGGATATTTGTGAAAGGAAGCCTGCAACCCCACATACATGTATAGACAGGTGTCTTGCCTCCCTACCTGGACGGTCAGACCTGCCTAGTAATGAGTAGTAAAAGGCTCCTGTATTACTAAGAAGAATCTTGCTTAAAGTCACAAAATATTAGAGTAGTAAAACGAGAAAAACAAAGACAGAAAACATAATTTAAATTTTCTCTTAGACTATAAGTTCTGTGAGAGCTTTCCCATAATCTACCTACCCAATCCCCCCAAAATCCCCTGCAGTTTGGTCTACTGGTACCACGTGGGGGTCACGATATGGCTAAGCCATGATCAGGATGACTTCAATCACATAGTTTGCTCTAAGCCTTGGGTTAGTTGCTACATGAAAAGTTATAATCAGTAAGAAAGGTACCAAGTTCTACCATAAGCACTTCTTTATTTAAAAGTTGTTCTAAAGTAGTGTCTTTTTTTTTTTTTTTTTTTTTTTTTGAGACAAAATCTCACTCTGTCACCCAGGCTCTGGAGTACAGTGGCATGATCTTGGCTCACTGCAACCTCCGCCTCCCAGGTTCAAGTGATTCTCCTGCCTCAGTCTCCCAAGCAGCTGGGATTACAGGTGCGTACCACCATGCCCAGCTAATTTTTTGTATTTTTAGTACAGATGGGGTTTCACCATTTGGCCAGATGGTCTCGATCTCTTGACCTTGTGATCCGCTCGCCTCAGCTTCCTAAAGTGCTGGGATGACAGGCATGAGCCACTGTGCTTAGCCTACTGTAGTGTATTTTCAAAGGAACAGTCACCTAACGTTTATCTGATGTTAAAAGTTTTATGCTAAAGAAGTATGTTTTTGGTAAGCAAAAACGTATTGAGGCCGGACGCAGTGGCTCATGCCTGTAATCCCAGAACTTTGGGAGGCCAAGGTGGGTGGGTCACTTGAGGTCAGGAATTTGAGACCAGCCTGGACAACGTGGTGAAACCCTGTCTCTACTAAAAATACAAAAATTAGCTGGGCATGATGGCGGGCGCCTGTGATCTCAGCTACTTGGGAGGCTGAGGCAGGAGAATGGCGTGAACCCACGAGGCAGAGATTGCAGTGAGCTGAGATTGCCCCATTGCACTCCAGCCAGGGTGACAGAGCAAGACTGTGTCTCAAAAAAAAAAAAAAAAAAAAGTCCTTAATCTCTTACCTACTTATATAAATGAAGCGTTACAATTATTATTCCAATTATTCTAATTCTAATTATTATGGCATAACGTTGATATAAAGGGAGAGTTCACAGTAGACAACAAAAAAGACATGAACACTATTTAATGTAACTTACATCTCTATTAGGAAATTGTAAAGGTAAAGGATTCACATACAATAGAATTGCCAGGTTCATGCCTCAGTATCTACCATGCATATCTTAGTTCCCCAAACTGTTCACTGTTTCCAGATGCATCATATTTTGATATATTTCTGAGTTTATGAGTCATTTTCTATCCTTGGAGTGCTCTTTTCCCTTTCACCACCAACAGCTATGTTCCACTATCCCTGTTTATCTAGTGAAATCCTTTTCAGCCAGCTGTTGTGCTGTAATGTCCTAAACAACATTCACATAGGCCACTATTACACCTTCTACAACTATTTCCACTGGCGTTTTTCTACTACTTCTTTAAATGCTTCTTCTAAATTTACGTGTATAAATGGGAAACTTCATATCAAACTATGTAAAAATTTAAATAGCATTACTTTCCATAATTAGAAAGTAATCATAAAAACAAATACTCTGGAAAAAATACATTGTTACATTCTAAATAGAAAGCTAACAAATGCTCTGAGACTCTGTAAAATAGGAGATTGGCAAGATTAAAGAGTTGAGGACATACTCCAACAAACTGAAACTTCCTCTTAGACTTGATCAGAATAATGAAAAGGGAATAATTTTCCCACAGTGGGATTCAGTGTGTAAGACCATGCCATGTCTCTCCTATTCACAGTCACAGGATACCTAGATTCCTCTCCCGTATCATCAGTGGTGCATTCCCTCCACTTTGGGAAACATTGGCGCAGAGGAATAAAGGTGGGCTTTGGGGCCAGATTGTTCTGTGCTCAAACCTGAGTGTCGCCATTTATAAATTTGATTTTGGACAGGTCACTTGACCTTTGTAAACTTCCTTTCTTCTTAAGTAAATATGACCAACCTCAGCAGGAGATTTGAAGGATTTGAGATAAGGTATTTATAAGATGGCTAGCCTATGAGATGTCTTAATAAACCATAGCTTATATTATTATTATCTTTATCAACATCATCATTATTATCCTTCAAGGCATGGATCAAATATTATACCCTCTGTAAAAATGCCACGTTCTTCCCTGAAATTTCACAATACTCTGAATATACTTTCATTTGAATGATGTGTTTATATCTGTCTCACTCATTGTTTAGTGAGTTTTTCAAAGGCAAAGCCTCTTCTTAGCAGAGCAGAGCAAAGCACGCATTGATTGAAAGCCTACTCTGTCCAAAGCTCTGTGTGAGTCATATCATGATTTGGAAAAAAATTGCAAATTTAAACCTGCAAGAGATTGAGCACTCAGGCAGATTATGGCCATATCATTAGAACAGTTGCTCTGGAAACAGCCTCATACATGCTGAAAAGAGCAACTGATATATGTTTCTACATTGTAAATTAAGAGACAAGACACTTAGGGCCAGATAATTTTCCACATGTCCCTAGCATGCCCTTGTCCTCCCACAGCTGTTCCTTCCTACTCCTCTTAATAAAAAATTCAAGTTACCAAACAATGGCTGCTAACTCTTGAGTATAATTCCTCCTCTTCTGAGAACTGTTTTGATCCAAATAGTTCTGAAACTAGATGAACTTCAGTTCACCCCTCCCTCTGAATCCCTATAAACATCTCTGCCCTCCCTCCCCAAGTTAAAATGCTCCTTCAGAGCCTTCTTTGACCTGGCATTTTTGAACAAAGGCTTCTGCTAACATTCTCTGGTTGATTTTCTTTACTCCAGAAAACAATAAAGTGTCATGAGAATGATATTTAGAGATCTTAAAGCAATGTTTTAAACTTTTAAAAATTATAAAATATTTCACTAAACAAAAGAATACACGAAATAGCTAATTCAGTTTTCATTCTGTAACCGGTTTTAGCTTTCATTCTCTATACATCATGCTGCCCTTCAGCTCTTTATATATTGAATTGAGGACATTCAAGCTTCTTCAGAAGGTCAGATACCACTTAGAACAAAAAGGTCAATACCCAGCTTTGAGTTTCAAACTAGCCTAAAAACATTTAGTGAGGCAAAGTCTTGGAAAACAGATTTTATTAAGTAAGTTTTTTCTCTCTAAATTGTTAAAGCTTTTCTTAACACAGCAAAGCTTGGAGGTCTGACATAATGTTTCACTAGAAGCCTTACTGTAGAGAGGACTGAGGATATGACAGAGGGAAAGTCTGGAGGGGATGAGATCAGGGACAGCACGTTGCCTGCATCACAGAAAAGAGGCCCAGTGTTTATCCTACTAATTTTCAGGCCAGGGAGCAGGAGAAACTGAAAGACAGGCATGCAAGTGTTTGACTTTTCATATGGAACTCTGTGGGGAGACTTTACCAACCTAGGGCAGCTACAGTGGCACAGAAATAGTGTCTTGGTGTGACTCTGCAAAGACAAGACCTAGGTCAGTGCTTCCAGTCTGCTATGGCCTTTGCTTTCCTGCAGGAGATTCACAAGTTCCTATGTGCTCTGTGAAGCCACAGAGAACTGCTGAGGGGACTGATTTTCTGAAATAATCTTGGTGACAGTACAAGGAAATCTCAGAATATGGACAGCTTAACATGGAGCAATGGGAATGCTCCTGCTCAACAGCAGGCACCGAGACAAAGCCAAAAAGACCTAACAGCACCCACCACAGCTCAGTAAACACCAGTGTAGTGCACCAAGTAATCAGGGATGGCGATGACTGAGTGAAGGCCAGTGAGTAACCAGATGGATAGCACATGAGCCACAAGGCCCCTGCCCAGTGCCAGCACATGGTGTTAGCAGCTGTTAGTACCTAGATGGCATCTAGAAGGAAAAAAGGAGAAAGAGTTCAAAACTCTACAAAATACAAAAAATTACCAGGAAGAAAAAACTGAGCTACCTTTAACTGGGAAGTTGATTTGTTGTTGTTGTAGTTATTGTGATTTTGTTATTTCCAAGCAGAGTTAAGGGTTCAAGAGTGATCAATCCATGAAATAAAGTGTGTTTTTTAAAAAATATCTGATTGGTAGAATATGAATTCAAGGCCTCCTGTTAAAATAACATAGTGTAAGGACGATGGGTGCACTGCAGTCCAGTATAGGCTGGGGTACACATCTGGGACAGCATGACACAGTGGGATTGGAACGCAGGTGCACAATCCCGTGCATTATATAATCACAGCTATGCAGCCATAACATGCGGGGGCTCATCACCTGGCTCTGAGCCACTATTGTCTGTGAGGTGCATAAATGCAGCACTGACAGTGTGAGCGAACTATTGAAAAAGCCACATCCCACCTACTTGTGGTCTCTTGATTGTTCCTTCAGCTACCCGCCACCCCACTGACTCCCCTCAGACCTCAGCTTGGGCTGGAATCTAACAAATAGTGGTCACGATGATGAGCCCTGGGATGAGACTTCATGCTTCCAATCCTGGCTCATCACTTTTTAGCACGAGTTGAAATCTTCCTCCTTTTAGTTTCCTCCCAGGAGTTCAGTTCTGTGCCCTACAAGAAATCTATGCCCAATAAAAGAAATCAGCCCTCTCATACATGACAGCCTTTCAGATGTCAGAAGACAACCGTTGTCTCCCCTGTGAGCTTGTCCGTTGTTAGTCTACTTTCTCTAGAACTTTTAATCCACAGTCACATCATATGATTCATCACCCTGTCACTATCCAGACTGCTCTCCCTAAAAGTGTTTGCAAGTTACCTATATTCTCTTCATACTAATTTCACACTGTTACACACAACTGCTTGATAGGACTCCACTTTTGTCCTCGGCCATGACTGGAATGGTTCTTTTCATTCCCTTGAATCCTCATCTTTGACTCAAACCCCTCTTGGAATTACACAGAATTTAGTCTTCCCGTCAGGAGAAGGCCACTGGCAGCTGTGATTCAACTATCCAGATGTTCACAATTTTCCCTATCTTATCTCCCTTATGCTGATAGGTTTAAACAAAGAGATGAGGTTAATTAGAAAGTCAGCTGTTGGGTCCAAGTTCCCTGATCGCTAATTCTCCACAAAGCAAGAACAGAGAAGTAAGAGAGTAAAGAAGGGGTGCCTGCATGTTCTAACACCAACCCCCAAAGCCTTAATTTAAAAGATAACTTTCGGCTGGGCGTGGTGGCTCACGCCTGTAATTCCAGCACTTTGGGAGGCCGAGGAGGGTGGATCACGAGGTCAGGAGATCGACACCATCCTGGCTAATACAGTGAAACCCTGCCTCTCCTAAAAATACAAAAAAATTAGCCAGGCAGGGTGGCAGGCGCCTGTAGTCCCAGCTACTCAGGAGGCTGAGGCAGGAGAATGGTGTGAACCCAGGAGGTGGAGCTTGCAATGAGCCAAGATTGCACCACTGCACTCCAGCCTGGGCGACAGAGCAAGAATCCGTCTCAAAAAAAATAAAAAAACAAAAACAAAAACAAAAAGGCCGGGCGTGGTAGCTCACGCCTATAATCTCAGCACTTTGGGAGGCTGAGGTGGGTGGATCACGAGGTAAGGAGATCAAGGAGATCGAGACCATCCTGGCTAACACGGTAAAATCCCGTCTCTACTACAAATACAAAAAAATTAGCTGGGCTTGGTGGCGGGCGCCTGTAGTCCCAGTTACTTGGGAAGCTGAGGCAGGAGAATGGTGTGAATCCAGGAGGTGGAGCTTGCGGTGAGCAGAGATCGTGCCACTGAACTCCAACCTGGGTGACAGAGCAAGACTCCGTCTCAAAACAAAAACAAAAACAAAAACAAAAAACTTTCACTCTCTATTCCCTGTTAAGAAGAAGCAACCATCCTGCCAATGGGAATCTCTGGTTATGCTTCTAAGGGTCATAACATTCAAACATTATCTTGTTTAAATATCACCCCTTATTCTTTCATTTTTTGAATTCTCTTTTTCATTCAGGGCTCAATAGTCACTCGTGGCTGAGAAAAGAGTTTTGTGTCTAGGTTGGAGCCATGATGCACTTATCTGTTGATAGGCATGTCACATAAGCATTTCTCCAGTACAGAAACATGCAGTAAATTGAAATCTGTATACCAGGATTAGATACACCCAGGATTGTATGCCAATTTCCAATAGCTTTCCCCACACCGGGAAAATGAAATTTATGATAAAGTAGCTTCTAAGTTCAATACAATCTAGTGGTTAGAGAGTGGTTTCTGGAGCCAGATTGCCTGGCTTTGAATTCCAGCCCCTCCACTCACTAGCCAGTGGGAGAGTCACTTAATTCCTTTGTGTCTGAGTTTCTCTACCTTTAAAAAATAAATAAATGAAATGGAAAGTTTTTTTAAATGAAAAGCAATAATAAGGTCTACCTCATAGTGTTGTTGCGAGCATTAAATACATTAATATATGTAAAATGCTTAGACCATCCAATTAATCCAGTCCATAAGGGATGTAAATTATGTCAAGAGACTCTGAACAAGCTATAGTAATCTTCTTCCCTATACAGTTACACCTATGAGCTATACATCTATTTATATATAGGAAGAATGCTGATATAGGGATAAAAAAAAAAAAAAAGAGCCCCTGACACTGCCATTAGCTAGCAAATTATTTACCATTTCTGTGCTCCAATTTATTCATCTGCAAACATGAGATAGTAATATTACCTGGTAGTTACTGAGAAGACTATGGGACAATTTACATGGAGCACCATGTAAATGGCAGAGCACTGTACAAATGTAAAAGGTCATTAATATCATTGATCATTATTCTTCTCACAATTAATTGGCATCCAGAGACATGTATAAGATCAGGATATCAGCCAGGCATGGTGGCTCATGTCTGTAATCCCAGCACTTTGGGAGGCTGAGTGGGGCAGATCACCTGAGGCTAGGAGTTGCAGACCAGCCTGGGCAACATGACAAAGCTGTCTCTACTAAAAATAAAAAATTAGCTGGCGTGGTAGTGTGCGCCCATAATCCCAGCTACTTGGGAGTTGAGGCACGAGAATCACTTGAACCTGGGAGGCAGAGGTTGTAGTCAACTGAGATCACACCACTGGACCCCAGCCTGGGCGACACAGTGAGACTCTATCTCAAAATAAAATAAAAATAAAAATAAAAAAATAAATCACAATATCCTGCCTTGTAAAAAGAAATTGATTATTTTCTTTAACCCCGTTTTCTAGACTTGAAGAAAGCCCCTTTGCATTTCCTTGGCATTAGAGCATTTCATCTTCATTTCAATGTATCAGCACATGTATAATACTGCATTATATGGCCCAGTTTTCAAGGTCAGAGCTTGCCTGTGATGACTATACTTCAGTTTGGCTTATTGGCCTATTTGGATGAATATCTGATCTCTTCAAAAGTGTTTCCAAATGACAAGGAAGGATAAAACACTTTTAGGCAAGTCTCCTGTGGATGGCTCACGAAATATTTACAGCTTCAAACAGATTGCGTCCTTCCCTAAAGAAGGTTTGAACGTAAGCTTCAGTTTCTCTTGGTTTGGATCTCAGACTCCATTTTGCCTCTGTAATCCATGCTCAAAGACTGCTGCAGTCTTGACTTCGGTCATTCATTTCCTTGAGTTACCTGGAGACAGTAGTCTGATTTTAGTTAAACCTTTCCTACACCAGGTAAATCTTGATATGACCAAAGTGAAGACCTTGTTCACACTCTGTGGGCAATGGATATGATTTCATATTCCATAGTTCAGGGCCTTTCTTCTTGCACCCTCAGGAATCAGAATAATCAGCCTTCTGTCATATGGACCATGCCACCTAGAAATCACCCTAAATGTCTTATAGTTTGCATAACTTTATTGGGTTCTCCCTCAAACAAAAATCCTCTATTTCTGATTATTTGTCCCAAATGTATCTGGAAAATATTTTCAAGCTAAATCTCATTTTCTTATTTCCTGACCATATTTTTAACTTCCCCAGATCCCCTGGATAATTTATCTATTGCATTATTATTTGCAGTGAAAGAAGTAAAGACCTGCTCCTTCTCAGTCTTTGAGTGCAGGAAGTATCTCCAATCATTTTTCAATCTTTTGTGGTCCAGAGAGAGCCTAAACATGTGTTTTCTGGGGGAAATTTAATCCACATGCTTATGATTAATTTATATATAAGTCATTAGATTGGTGTTTCTAAGACATTACATTTGGCAAGCTACCTCTCTCGCCCTTCAAATTCTTTCTTGGGTCTTATTTGAGTTGGTATGGAACTCTACCCAGGTGCTTTTCAGCACTGGTAAAACACTTGGAAAAGTCATCCTGAATATCTGAGATGCCATTCTGTCCATCTTATAGTTGATATATAACTGCCTGAATGGAGGCTATCTTACAGTATAGAGAGTGATTAAATAATTTAGCATCAGGATTCTTTTAGGCAGCAGCTATAACTGCTCCTCAGAGTGGGCTATGGCTTCTAATGACTGATTCATCCAAAACTAAAATTCATTTCAATTTAATCCCACCCAATTTAATAATACTTCACTATGTACCTCTTATGTGCTAGGTACAATGAGTCATAATATTTCATGCTTTCAATTCGCTCATTGTTTAAAAGGAAAAATGGATCTATTTAAACTATGATAGAAGGAGCTAAATGTAACACATAATTAAAGTGCTACGAAAGAAGCAGAAATTCCTATTGGAGACATCAGGGAAGATGGCAATATGGCTGCACTTAGGAATTACTGAGTATGTTGTGGGTAATTATGAGTAGGTGGATCCAGTAGAAGACATGCCATCTGGAACTGACTCATTGGAATAAGATTTGAAAGGCAGCGAAAATCCAGATTATGGAAAGCACTGGATGCCATGCTTAGGAGTTTGGGGCATTACATAGGCAAAGGGGATCCAATGAAGGTTTGTTTTTTAAATACAGAGAATGATATGATCATATGTTTAACTCTGATAACGTGGAAGACAGATTGGAAGTGAAAGAAACTATAGGCAGGGGAAGATTCAGAAGACTGCTGTGATGATCCAGACAAGAACTAAGAGGCTCTGACTGATGACAGAGACTACAGTAATGACAGTGGATGGCTTGGCTTTGAGTCACATTGCTGAGATGGGCTTCATAGAGCTTAGAGGTGAGTAAGATGTGAAGACTAGGTAGGCTGTGAGTGATCTCTGGGTAAATTACCTACATTGTTGGGGTCTTCCTTTTCGTAACAATAGATTGAAGATAATATCTCCAGTTATATCAAGGATTGAAAAAACATAGTATGAAATGTCTTAGTTCCTTCTTGGCATACAGCAGACTCTCATTCCATAGTAACATAAAAAATAAAAATGAAAATGAGGTTTGTGAACTAAGATTTCCAGAACAAATCCATACCCATGCTTCTTAGGTCTCTGAACTTTTGGAATATTCTATTTAAATATCTTCCACATGTATCTCTATAAATATCTAGTTATTGGCTCATTTTTAAACTGACAAATAAAAATTATATATATATTTTTGGTGTGCAACATGTTTTGAAATATGTATATATTGTGAAACAGCTAAATGAAACTAATTAACATATGTATTAGTTCACATACTTTTCATTTTTTGTGGTGAGAACGCTTAAATATATTCTTAGTGATTTTCAAGAATACATTTTTATTAACTAGAGCTGCCACATTGTACATAGATAACTTAAAATTATTCCTCTTATGGAATTGACATTTTGTATCCTTTGATTAATATTTCCCTACCCCGCCTCCCCTTCCCCACCACAAGCCCATGATATACACCATTATACTTTCTGCTCCTATGAATTCAACTTTTTAAGGTTCAATTTATTAGACATATATCCAAATATCAATTCAGATATATATCTAGATATCTGAATAAATTTATTAGTTCTAATGGTTTTTTTCGTGGAGTCTTTAGGATTTCCTTATATAAGATCATGTCATCTGCAAAAAGGAACAATTTAACTTATTATTTTCCATGTAAGTGCCATCATGTGGTATTTGTCTTTGTGGTCCTAGCTTATTTCACTTACCATAATGTCCTCCTCCAAGTTCATCCATGTTGTCTCAAATGACAGGATTCCCTTCTTTTTAAGGCTGAGTAGTATTCTATTGTGTATATATACCACATTTTATTTATCCATTCATCTGTTGATGGACACTTAGATTGTTTCTATATCTTGGCTATTGTAAGTAATGCTGCAATGATCATGGAAAGGCAGATATATCTTCAACATATTGATCTCATTTCCTTTGGATATATATCTACCAGCAAGATTTCTGGGTCATATGGCAGCTTATTTTTATTATTTTGAGGAACCTCCATACTGTTGTCCAATAATGACTGTACTAATTTGCATTCCCACCAACAGTGTGCAAAGGGTGTTCTTTTTTCTACATCCTCACCAACACTTCTTTCATCTTTTATATTAGTCATTCTAATAAGTGTGAAGTGGTATCTCATTGTGGTTTTAATTTGCATTTCTCTGATAATGAGTGATGTTGAGCATTTTTTCATACATCTGTCGGCCATTTGTATATCTTCTTTTGAGAAATGTCTATTCAGGTGCTTTGCCCATTTTTAAATCAGACTATTTGTTTACTTGTTATTGAGTTGAGTTCCTTATACATTTTGAATATTAGCCCCTATCAGATGTATAGTTTGAAAATATTTTCTCCTATTGCATAGGTTGTCTATTGATTATGTTGGTCGTTTCCTGGGCTGTGCAGAAGCTTTTTACTTTGAGTTAGTCCTATTTGTTTATTTTTGTTGTTGTTCCCTGTGCTTTGGGGGTCATATCCAAAGAAAAAGAAAAACAAAAATGACTGCCAAGACCAATATCACGAAGCTTTCCCCCTATATTTTCTTCTTGTAGTTTTATAGTTTCAGATCTCATATTTAAGTCTTTAATCCATTCTGAGTTTTTTTATATGGTATGAGATAAAAGTTTATTGTCATTCTTTTGCATGTGGAAATCCAGTTTTCCCAATACTATTTATGAAAGAGTCTGTCCTTTTCCATTGTGTGTTCTTCACACCTTTGTCAAAAATCAATTGACTGCAAGTGCATGGATTTACTTCTGGGCTCTCTGTTCTGTTCTGTGTGTTCTGTTTTTATGCCAGTACCATGTTATTTTGATTACTATAGTCTTAAAGTATATTTTGAAGTCAGGTAGTGTGATGTCTTCAGCTTTGTTCAAAACTCCTTTGGCTATTTGAGGTCTTCTGTGGTTCTATATGAATTTTAGAATTGTGTATTCTATTTCTGTAGTGATCACTGGAATTTTGATAGAGATTGCATTACATCTGCACATCACTTTGGGCAGTGTGAACATTTAATTCTTCCAATCCATGAACACAAGAGATCGTTCCATTTATTTGTGTCTTCTTCAATTTTTTTCATCAATGTTTTATAGTTTCCAGGATATAGGTCTTTTACCTCCTTGGTTAAATTTATTCCAAAGTATTTCTATAGCTATTATAAATGAGATTATTTTCTTTTTTTTTCTTTTTCTTTTCTTTTTTCTTTGAGACAGAGTCTCGCTCTGTCGCCCAGGCTGGAGTGCAGTGGCACAATCTCGGCTCACTGCAAGCTCCTCCTCCTGGATACACACCATTCTCCTGCCTCAGCCTCCTGAGTAGCTGGGACACCAGGCGCCCACCACCATGCCTGGCTAATATTTTTGTAGTTTTAGCAGAGACAGGGTTTCACTGTGTTAGCCAGGATGATCTCGATCTCCTGACCTTGTGATCCACGCATCTTGGCCTCCCAAAGTGCTGGAATTGTAGGCGTGAGTCACCGCACCCGGCCAAATGAGATTATTTTCTTGATTTCTTTTTCTGATAGTTCCTTGTTAGTATATTAAAATGCTACTATTTTTATATATTGGTTTTATATCCTGCAATTTTACTGAATCAATTTATTCGTTCTAATGGTTTTTTTAGTGGAGTCTTTAGGATTTCCTTATATAAGATCATGTCATCTGCAAAATGGAACAATTTAACTTATCATTTTCCAATTTGGATGCTTTTGTTTTCTTTCTCTTGCCTAACTTCCCTGGTCAGGACTTCTAATACTATGTTGAGTAGAAATGGTGAGAGTGGAAATTCTTGCCTTTTTCCTGACCTTAGAGGAAAAGCTTTCAACTTTTCACCATGGAGTATAATGTTAGCTGTGGGTTTGTCATACATGAACTCTCTTGTTTTGCGATACACTCTTTGTATACCTGATTGTTGAGAGTTTTCGTCATGAAACAATGTTGAATTTTGTCATATGCTTTTTCTACATTTATTGAAATGATTATATGCTTTTTGCCCTTCATTCTGTTAATGTAGTGTATCACCTTTACAGAGTTATGCATGTTGAACCATCCTTGTATCCCTGGGATAAATCCCAGTTCATCATGATAAATAATCCTTTTAATGTGCTGTTGAATTTGGTTTGCCAGTATTTTTTAGGTGACTTTTGGATCTATATTCACCAGGAATATTGGCCTATATTTTCGTTTCCTTTTTAGCAACCTTATCTGACTTTTGTATTAGAACAAATAAACTTTGATCACAAAAAAACTACACTTTTACTCTCTGCTCCTACATTTTATAATTTTGATACATCAATTTAAATATTTTTATATTGTGTATCCCCTAACAAATTATCCTTCCTATTATTTTTAGTAGCTTTGTTTTTTAATCTTCATTTTAAAGATATAAATGGTTTACACAACACCATCACAGTATTAAAGTATTCTGAACTTGACTCTATAACGACTTTTACCAGTGATTTTTATCCTATGTTTTCATGTTACTAATTAGCATCCTTTTTTTTTCAGGTTGAAGCACTCCCTTTAGCATTTTTGGTAAGGCAGGTCTAGCGGTAATGAACTAACTCCCTTAGCTTTTGTTTGTCTGGGAAAGTCTATCATTTATTTCTGAAGTGCAACTTTCCTGGGTAAAGTATTCTTGGTTGGCAGGTCTTTTGTTGTTTTTATTTCTTAAGCACTTTGAATGTATCATCTCACTGTCTCCTGGCCTATAATGTTTCTGCTGAGAAGTCTGCCACTAGCCTTATTGGAACTGCCTTATATGTGATTTGCTTCTTTTTTCTTGCTGCTTTCAATATCTACTTTTTGTCTTTGATTTTTGACAATTTAATTATAATATGTCTTAGTGTAGTCTTGTGTGGAGTGAACCTGATTGGAGACTGTATTAATTCATTCTCATACTGTTAATAAAGACATCCCCAAGACTGGGTAATTTATAAAGGAAAGAGGTTTAATTGACTCACAGTTCAGCATGAGTGGGAAGGCCTCAGAAAACTTACAATCATGGTGGAAGGGGAAACAAACACATCCTTCTTTACATGGTGGCAGCAAGGAGAAATGCCAAGCAAAAGGGGGAAAGCCCCTTATAAAACCATCAGCTCTCATGAGAACTGAGACTCACTATCTCACTATCATGAGAATAGCATGGGGGAAACTGCCCCCATGATTCAATTACCTCCCACTAGGTTCGTCCCACAACACATGGGGATTACGGGAACTATAATTCAAGATAAGATTTGGGTAGGGACACAGCCAAACCATATCAGACACCTCTGGCCTTCCTGTACTTGGATATTTATACCTTTTCCCAGATTTGAATGAGGAATGTTTTCTGCTGTTATTTCTCTAAGTAAAAATTCTATTCCTTTGTCCCTTTGCTCCCCCTTGAACTCCTACGATTAAAAAATTTGTGGCCAGGTGCCATAGTTCATGCCTGTAATCCCAGCACTTTGGGAGGCCAAGGCACGCAGATTGCCTGAGCTCAGGAGTTCAAAACCAGCCTGGTCAACATGGTGAAACCCCGTCACTACTGAAAAAAAAAAAATTAGTTGAGTGTGGTGGCACATGCCTGTAGTCCCAGCTACTTGGGAGGCTGAGACAGAAGAATCGTTTGAACCCAGGAGGTGGAGGTTGCAGTGAGCCGAGACTGTGCCACTGCACTCCAGCCTGGGCTACAGAGTGAAACTCTGTCTCAAGAAAAAAAAAAATTTGCTCAGCCACATGTGGTGACTCACACCTGTAATCCCAGCACCATGAGAGGCTGAGGTGGGCATTTGAGGTCAGAAGTTTGACACCAGCTTGGTCAACATGGTGAGACCTTGTCTCTACTAAAAATACAAAATTTAGCCAGGCATGGTGGTGCATGCCTGTAATCCCAGATACTCAGGAGGCTGAGGTGGGAGAATTGCTTCAATCCAGGAGGCAGAGATTGCAGTGAGCTGAGATCATGCCACTGCACTCCAGCCTAGATGACAGAGCAAGATTCCATCTCAAAAAAAAAAAAAAAAAAAGTATTGCTCTCTTGATGCTGTCCCATGGATCCTATATGCTTTCTTTATTCCCTTTCATTCTTTGTTTTCTTTTTTCCACCTCTGACTGTGTATTTTCAAACTTGTCTTATTGTGTTTTTCTGGTGGTGTGTCACCTTGTTTTTATATGTTACCTGTTGCCTTGGGTTGATATCTCCACATTTTGAAGAAGTAGGGACTTATTCCATTTGCTGCAGAGTGGCTTTACCAGTCAGTCCATCTGGAAATTCTGGGCAGGTTGTCTGGAGTAGTCCATAGGTGGGCTTGCTGCTGGAGTCTTTGGGCAGGCTGACCTGGTGTCTGGGTCAGGTTAGCAGGGCTGGGCTTGGATCCTGGATCCACTGGGGTAGACTTATTAATTGGGTCCATTAGGGCAGGCCTGGAGCCTGTATCTGTGGAGATGAACTGGGAGCCTGTACCCATGACATCCAGTCTAAGACTGGGTCCATAGAGGTTTACGTGGTGCTGGTGTGGGCCTTGAGCCTGAGTCTTCTGGGACCAGCCAGGTGCTGGGATGGGTCTGATACCTAGGTCCACAGGGTTGTGACTGAAACCTGAACTCATGGAAAATGGGTCTGTGTCCTGGTCCACAGCGATTGACCTGGTGCTGGGACAGGTCCAAAGCCTGAGTCTGTGGATGCAGACCTGGGTCTTAGGCCCACAGGGGCTGGCCTGGGACTGCGATCTATTCAGGTAGGTCTTGGCCTTGGGTCAACTGGAGTCTGGTGTCATCAGGACTGGCCTGGGTCCTGGGGCTAGTCAGTGATGAAGGAGGCATGGAGCCTGGGTCTATGAGGGCTGGTATAGAGCCTGGGATCATGGGTACTGGTTGGTGCCTAGGGCAATGGGGACTGGCCTGAAGCCTGGGTCCACTGGGGCTGGCTTGGAGATTGGGTGTATATGTGCTGACTTGGAAACTAGGTCTGTGAGGGGTGACCTGGGTTCTCAGGCCATGGGGGCCAGCATGGAACCTGGGTCCACAGAGGTGATCCTGAAGCCTGGGTCCATGGGGACTGGTCCAGCCAGCACTGGGATATACTGAGAATGGCCTAAACCTTGGGTCTGCTGGAGCTTGGGGCCACAGAGGTTGACCTGAAGGATAGGACAAAGGGACTGGCTTGGCACTGGGCATGCCTAGATTCTGTGTCCATGGGTATCAGCCTGGTGCCTAAGGCTAGATGTGTCAACCTGGTTCTGGCCTAGTCCTGAAGCCTGAGGCCACAGGAGCTGGCCTGGTGCTAGACGGGTCTAGAGTCTGTATCCACAGGGGCCAGCCTGAAGGCTGAATTAAAGGGTGCTATCCTGATGGCTAAGGCTGCAGGGGTGGTTTGGATACTTTGTCTGCTGGGGCTGGCCTGGCCTGGCCCTTCAGGGTGGGCCTGAAGCCCAGGACCACTAGGGCCAGTCCAATACTGTGGCAGGCCTGGAGCCTGGGGCTGTGCGGCCTTGCCTGGTGCAGGGCAGGTTTGGAGACTTAGTCTGTAAGTACTGGCCTGGAGTCTGGTCCCATGGGGGCCTGACCAGTGCTCAGTTTTATTGGGGCAGTCCTGGTGTTGAGGGTCTGAAGCAAAGTCGGTGTCATTTCCCTCTCCTTCCCCCAAGTGCCGGGTATCTCTTTCAATGCTAGGGTTGGAGGAGTGGTATAAAACTGTTCTTCTTTCCATATTGAAGAGGTTCAATGTGTCTTATTTCTGTGCTCTACCCAGGTGCTATAATATTTCACCTGGCTTCCTTAGCTCTTGTGAAGGTATTTTCACACATAATTGTTGTGGTTCAAAAGGATGTTTTTGCAGGGAGGCAAGCTCTGGAAAGTCCTATTCTGCCATCTTGCTGCTATACTCCCAGCCTTCTTTACTGGCTAATTTTAAAGGCAACCAGTCATTACATTGATGTGTAGTAGTTAAAGTGATCATTAGCAAAAAGGTCATGTTTCCTAAATGGAATCTGAGCTGCTAATAATCAAAACACCTTTAAGACCAGCTGTGGGTAATTAGCACATTTGCACCAGTGATTTTTCTACTCTGGTTTGAGACAGTCCAATTCAGCAAATCATTTTTTAGTGTATGTTAGGTATGGATGTGTACTGCTTGCTAGAGGAAATATAGGAAAAGTATACCAAGTCCCTACCCTCAAGGAGCTTATAGTCTAGGAAGGGAAATAGCAACAAGTTTAAAAATGACTGTAAATATCTGTAGATAACACCATATATACTACATGCATAAAAGGATACAGATAACATGTTAATGAGTTATTTTTTTATTTTTATTTTTTATTTTTTGAGATGGAGTCTCGCTCTGTTGCCCAGGAAGCAGAAAACATTCACTTACGATAATTCAAAAAAAAGCATCAAGAAAGAGTTGGTGGTCTTTGAGATAAACTTTGAAAGATAGCTTGAGTTTTGTTTGATGGAGATACTGGGGAAGGCAATTATAGGTGTTGAAGAAATTCAATCATACACTTACACACTCAGTTCCTCTTTCATTCATCAAACTTTTATTGAGTACCTACTGTGTTTGAGGAGGACAGAGATTACTAAAAACAAAGTATCTGCACGTCAGATTTCAGTCACTTTCAACTCAAATGTTTCTACTGCTCATGGAGAAGGAGGAAAAAGAGATGAGCAGATGAACTGCAATGTAATATGCTCAGTATTTCATATAAGTCCTTAATTAAATGCTGTAAGTATTAGTCATGGTTCTCCAGAGAAACAGAACCTATACCAATAGGATATATATGTATATACATACACACACACAAAACATATATACACACAAACATACATACATAAACATGTAAATATATATACACATATGTATGTGCATGTGTGCATATATACACAAAGATATATACATATATATTACACGTATATATACATATAGAGAGAGAGAGAAAGAGAGAGAGAGAAACAGACGGATTGATTTTAAGTAACTGGCTCGTGTAATTACGGATGCTGGGAAGTCCAAAATCTGTAGGGTAGGCTGCTGGCAGGGTGGAGACCCAGGGAAGAGCTGAGGTTGCAGTTCAAGCCTGAAGGCAGTCTGCTGGCAGAATTTTTGTTGTTGTTCAGGGAAGGCCAGTCTTTTCTCTGTTAAGGTCTTCAACTGATTGGATGAAGCCCATCCACATTATGGAGGGTAATCTGCTTTACTCAGTCTACAGATTTAAATGTCAATTTTATCTAAAGAATATCTTCATAGAAATATCTAGAATAATGTTTGACCAAATACCTGGGTAACATGGCCTAGCCAAGTTGACACATAGAATTAACCATCATACTATATGAGACAATTGGAACAAATTTGGTCCCAGCCTCCATCCATCAGATTAATCAGAGTGGCTGATGGAGTGGCATACTCAGTGTAAATCTGAGTTCAGCCAAGAACATGTAGGGCTGAGGGATGGACTGTTGGGAGAAATAGTTGACTACCAGTCCTGATTATCTCTGCATGTTCTTGATGAGTGTGCCAGACTGCAAGATTTACGTCTTCTGATAAAAAGTAGTTTCTGCAGCTACTTACACAGGCAACTAAGTTGTCAAAATGACCACAGCATGACAACCATACAATTGCCCACCCCTGCGGGGAGGAATACTGTCTTGTTTGCTGCTTCCACAATGTTTGCTGATAGCATAAAAAGTGCTAGACTTTTGGTCTGAACTCCTCAGCTGCAGCTCATACCCACTGCATGTGTAGCATAAATTTGGGCCCAGTGCATTGTTCCTATGAGTCTTGGTGGCCAGGGAAACTCACGCAAATATGCTAATGCTCATGATGCTTGCTGAGTATATAAAGTCTTATATTTTTGACCTAGAAGACTTGGGCTTTCTGTGTGAATCCATGAAGCAGCAAAGGCAAACTTGTTAGCTTGCAAATAGGGTAACTCTCAGGCCCTTCACAGTTCTTGACAGTTATAGTGACGAGGATGGGATGTCAACAGTGACACGACTTTCTGAAAAAGGAAGGACAGAGGCTTTGCAGGTTGGGTTTGGGGATATAAGACTTCCCAGAAGCTGGCAGTAAATGCTCTCACCAAAATAGTGAGTGATGCTGAGGAGTGGAGTAAGGGTTCTCCAGTGTCCTATTTTTAATGAACAAAAGTGAAATTAATTATTTGGAGGCAAACAGTGATAGGATTGAAACAAACCACCAAAATGGTACCTTGGCTGTTGGTCACTTTCCCAAGCAGGGTGATGGAAAGGATGTTTATTATGACAATGGGATAGCAAGCCCTGTGATCCTAACCCAAATGCAATGTGGTTGTGCTTACTGAAAACTAAAATAGATGATGTCAGTAATTATGAACTTACCACCTGACACGGGGCTTTGGAAGGGCTGAAAACATTGGAAACTCATTTGGCTGAGCTGTGAGCAGCTGTCACACCACTCAAAACTGAAAGTAGAAAGTAAACCAGTCTTGAAAAAGAACATATTCATTTTTGCACTCACTCACACTTTCCAATTTCAAAGTTTAATACAAAGCTACAGTAATCAAGAGATTATGGTATTGGCCATACTCGCTTGATTACTGTACATATACATATATGCATAAAGGTAGACATAAAGATCCATGGAATAAAATTGAAAGTCCAGAAATAAACCCTTACATCTCTGGTCACTTAATTTTTCAATGAAAGTGCCAAGACAATTCAATGGGAAAAGAATAGTCTTTTCAACAAATGGTATTGGGACAACTGTATCTGCATGCAAAAGAATGATGTTGAATCTCTACCTCACATCATGTACAAAAATTAACTCAAATGGATCAGAGACCTAAAGATAGGAGAGCGAAAACTATACGAATTCTTAGAAGAAAAAATAGGAGATCTTTGTGGCCTTGGATTGAACACCAAAAGTACAAATGACCAAAAAATAGATAAATTAGGGTTTATCAAAATTAAAAACTTTTGCGCTTAAAAGGACACCATCAAGAAAATAAAAAGACAACACACAGATGATTGGACTTCTGGTCTCCACTTCCACATGTGAGGAGTTTAGAAGTCACCATTCCTTCTGATCAATAAATAAAATGCTGAAAAGTCTGAAAAATCAACAATTTTTCTTGGATCCATTAGAGAGGTGAGGACACAGGGCAAACCACTGCCCCCAAAATTGGAGAGACAGATAGACAAATACAGGGAGTCATGGCATACTGCAGCAGACAACCTAAACTGTAACTGTGCTGGAGGCTCAGTGTGGACAAGTTTGAGAGTTTGCAACTCCCAGAGAGTCACTGGGAGAACCCCAACAATTTTGTGAGTTTTGCCTCCAGGAGCTCAACCAGGATCTCACAGCAAATACTGGGCAAAAATTCTTCATGCTTCCAGTGGGGGCAAGGGAAAAGGAACGATTTTGAAATACTTCAGACCACTGTTTTGTTTTTGTTTTTGTTTTTTTGTTTTTTTGTCACCAGGCTGGAATATAGTGGCTTGATCTTGGTTTACTGCAATCTCCGCCTCCCGGGTTCAAGCAGTTCTCCTGCCACAGCCTCCTGAGTAGCTGGGACTACAGCCACGCGCCACCACGCCAGGCTAATTTTTTGTATTTTAGTAGAAATAGGGTTTCACCATGTTGGGCAGGATGGTCTCCATCTCATGACCTCGTGATCTGCCCACTTTGGCCTCCCAAAGTGCTGGGATTACAGGTGTGAGCCACCATGCCTGGCCTCTGTTCTTAACAAGTTCTGCCCTCAGGAGAAACTAGTTAACCATAACCTAACTTGTTGGGGTATTATCAGAGCCTAACTGACCTAAGTGAAAGGAAATACCCAACTCCAGTCAGCTCTAGCCTTCCATGCAGGAGAAGGGAAATACCAACTCCAGCCCACTTAGCCATCCTGTTCCACTAAAAGGGGGAAGAAAAATACTGAAAAACACTTGTGAAGTTCACAATCCAAAGGCACAGGCTCACAAAAAGTCTGAGACCTAATCATAAGACTATACGATGCTTCCTCTCCCCGCATACCTTACCACCATATTACTAAAGGCTTATTTACAATTGTTCTTTTTACCTGATACATCACACCTATCCAGATAAATTACAAGGCACACTGAAAGGCAAAAAACACAATTTGAAGAAACAGAGCAAACACTAGACATGGCAGGAATGCTGAAATTATCTGAACGGGAATTAAAAACAGCTGTTATTAATATGCTAAAGGATCTAATGGATAAAGCAAATAGCATGCAAAAGCAGATGAGCAATGCAAGCAGAGAGACGGATATTCTAAGAACTAAAAGAAAAAAACTGCTAGAGATCAGAAATACTATAACACAAATGAAGAATGCCCTTGATAAGATTATTAGTAGACTGGACATGGCTGAGGAAATAATCTCTGAATTTGAGAAAATATCAATAGAAACATCCCAAATTGAACAACAAAGTGAATAAAGACTGACTAAAATAGAGCAGCATATCTGAGGACTGTGGGACAGCTACAAAATGTGTAACAAACTAGAAGGAGAAGAAAGAGAAAGGAATTGAAGAAATAATTGAAACAGTAACGACTGAGAATTTACTAGTAGGTGGACCCCAACAATTCTAATAACAAAAGACAGTCATAAGTACTATAACAGGGCTATAGGAGCCTTGAGGAAAAAAGCTTTATTCCCTGAATGATTTCAAAGGGAAGCAGTGCAGCTTTATTTTAAAATATTTTATTAATTTAAGTTCAGCTGGGAGGTCCATTTGAAGACAGTGGTATGGAAATAACATATTGAAATGAATCAGAAAACTTCGGAGCTGAAGGGAACCTCAGATTGTTCAATTCAACCTCTAAATTAGAGACAGACCCAGAGCGCCCAGTGCCCTACAATGAGTGAGTTGGTGTCAGAACGTGGAATCAGATCCAGAATTCCTGGTCTTCCAGTTGGTGAGCCTTCTATCCCAAGGCCCTCCTTTCTTCCTGCTGTCACATCATTGTGGTGCCCTGGAGTAAGGAGCCTTCTCAGGAACATGTATTATGCGGGTAACTAATATTACAAATGTTCCCCAATGACGTCTTGTTGCACAGTCTTTCCTAATTCTTCCCTCTGGCTCCTCCCTTCTGGCCAGTAGTAATATCTCCTACTTCAGACATCTAAAAAACCTATTGTCTATTGATCATTTGGATCCCTTCCTCCCTCTCTTATTTTCACAAATATTTATTGAGTACTTCCTATGCAAGGCACCTTATGTTAGGCTCTGGGGATAATGAGTGAACAAGACAGACTTTAACATACACATCCATCATCTGTTAACTCTCTCTCCAAGGCTTTATGTCACCCAAGACAGATTGTAAACATGGAGAGAAGGAATCTAACATTATTTTTTATGTTCTGCGGAAACTAAAACAGTGCTTTGCTTTAGTGTATGTCATAAGGTTCTCGAACAAAGATATTAAAAGAATTATTGGTGAAATTTGTAAATATACTCAAAAACGGAATAGTATAATAAACTACCAAATGTTCTGCCATTCTTGTTTCAAAGTCTGATGACAGGTGACAGAGAGTGTAAATGGGGATGGCTGGGCCAGTGACGGGGAAACTCTAGGCACTAAGCCCAGTTGGGGATCCCACATAAAGGGCCAGGCAGTGAGATACACCACTATTATTTGCATAAAGGGCAATAAACAGGAAGCAATGAAGTTTGCCAAATGCTGGTGGCAAGGGCAGGATAGAGCAGCATGTTCAGGGAGCTTGAGCTAAACTGTGCTGAGCACTGTTGCCTGCCTCTGTGCCTGGCTGTGGGTGGACCACACCTCAGGTTGGTCTTAGAGACACTGTGTGGCCTCTGATGTGTGACTAAGCGTCTTCCCCCACTGCAGCCTTTGCAGATGCTGTTCCTGTTGAGCGATGCTCTGCTCTTTCACCAGCCTCTAATGGCTGCCTCTTCAGTGAAGACTTCCTTGGCCACACTTTCTAAATTATTCATTATTCAATTTAGCAACTGCTTCCTTCACAACATTCTGAATTTTGTAATTAATTGTTAGTTTACTTGTTTATTTTTAGTCTCTCCTTCCAGACTGTAACCTCCAATGAGGGCAGGGATCCTGTCTTTCCCCTTTCACCTCCATTGCATCAGAATCTAGAAGTGTCTGGCACATACTAGATACTCAATAAATAGTTGTCAAATGAATGAATGATAGACAGTACTAAATATTTTGTTACTATGTCAAAAATTGAAGCAAGAGTTGAGTACGGAGGAGTAGAGAAAAATAAAAAGGTAGTTGATAATTTAATCAGGGCAATGTAAACCTCTAGTACAGTTTTCAATTCTGGCTTCACATTAGAATCACTTGGACTTCAAAAAAAATATCAACACCTGGGATCCTCTACAGATCAACTTAAACAGGAATCTCTGGAGTTGGTGCCTAAGCATAGGTATTTTTATAAAAGCTCCCTAGGTGACTATAATGTTTAGCCAGGCTTGAGAACCACTGCTCTAACAAAGAAAGGCTATAAGGATTGTGACAACAAGATGAGGGTGAATTTTAGAGTAGAAGGCAGGTCTTCTGCCATCAAATTTAGGGTAAGTAAAAATGGTGTGTTCTATTGAATCCTTTCAATGCTTAAAACCGAATCAAGGATGAAACAAGCAGAGATTGATAATGGTTGAAAGTTAGTAAGTGAGGTATCTAATGACTGACAGATTTTTTTTAAAAAAGTTATAGTGTAGTACATTTAAATAAGAATTAAAAAGCAGAATTTGTTCTACTTCTATTTTTAATAAAGACTTTTGCTTTTATTTAAACAACCACAAAACCATAATTGAGTGAGAAAAAAACATAATGTATTATCTTGGTTCTATCAGAGGCTTATTTTTTGGTTCCTAAAGGTCACAACCAGACATCATTGTGCCCTTAATGTTTGCAAAGTCTTTAAGATGAAATATTCTTAAATTTGTCACATTGTGGCATTCACAAAAGTGCCTTCCAACCTACCAAATGACATTTATTTTTTTCCTCTCCTTATTTCCTTTCTTTTTTCTTCCTCCCTCCCTCCCTCTCTTTCTTCTCAGGTCATTTTTAGATAATTCTTTAGTGTTTTCAGCGAGCTGATGAGGTTAGGTGAGTGCAGTTCTTTTCATTCCAGTGCTGACCTTGCTTCTCACTGTCTGCACGTTGCTTCAAGGATGGCGAATCGTGTTCCTAAGCTCAAGTGCAGCGAGACTATAATTGCTTCTTCTCCCTAATTTATTTAGAAGTCCACACAATTTGCTGTAGCTGTAATCCCTCAGTATTGCAGTCTAGGAACAATATAAATGGCTGATGGCAGAGTGGAATTTTCAATTGTTGCTTCTCAGTGATTCACATAATGTGCTGTCATTAGCACTTTGATGTGACATATCATGGTTTCCAGGGCTTATTGGGCCATTTATAAATACCAAATGAAGGTGTTGGGGCCTGGCTACTGCCTTAATTGCCTTCACTGGGAAAGGTTGCCAGAATCTTCTCCAGAGGGAAATAAAATGTAATTTTTAGTTTATCTTTAACCATTGCAGTCAATTCCTCTCGGGTGAAGAAATCATTGCTTTCCTTTTTTGTTCTTCTCATTTTCTAGTTAAGTTACTAGAAAATTATAAAAAGTTAAATTACTTTTACCAAAAAATCTACTTTTCATCCTTTAGTCATCATTGCTTGATTTCCAGATATCTAAATATTAAATGTATATCAAATATATATCAAATGTATATTTGATATCAAATATATATTATCTCACCACAGTTATATTCAGGTTATTAATAATAATTATTGTGACTTACAGAATTTTAACAAAGTGACTTTATAAATAATAATAGTGATTAACATTTACTGAGTATTTACTATGTGGTAAAAGATACACATGCATTGGCTCGTTTAATCTTTCTAACAACCCTCTGAGGTAGACACTATTATTGTCTCCATTTTATGAGAGGAAATTGATGTTTACTGATGCTTATAAATCCAAGGACATATAGCTAGTAAGTGATAGAGCTAGTTTTGAAACTCAGGTCAGTCTGATTCCAAAGTCAATACTTTTAAGCAGTACATTCAAATACTTCCCTGTCTCTAACACCAGCACAGTTAATCCCATTTCACAGAGGAAGAAATGAAGACTTATGTAACTAGAAAATTGTGGTGCTGCATTTTGAGCTTGCACCTTTTGATTTTAGGTCTAGAGTGCTTTCTGTTTCCCAAGGGGGCTTCCATCGCGTGAGCTGTTACGACTGCTAGTGTTGCCGACATCCTGTGCACACCAATCAGGCTGATAAATAAGCAAGGGAGAAGAACTCCTAGTAGAAAACTAGAAGAGCGTCTAAATGAAAGCATTAGGGGCAAAAGACCTGCCTTCCTGTCAGATGGTGCAGAGCACAGGCTCTGATTTGAGTAGCCAGGGTTTAGAGACACAGAGGAGAAAAGAGCAAGTCATGTTCCCTGGGCATGCAGCCCAGGCACTTCGGCCACTGACGTGGAGCCAGCCTCAGTCTCAGTGATTGATCCTGCAGCCAAGGATGCCCTTCTCTCAGCAGCCGCAGGTTCCACAAAGGAAAGCTGCACATGGTGAAGTCTTTGTCAGGGCCCCTAATGGGAGCATTGGGTTTCACATCACAGCTACCCCTAAACAGGTACACTCTGCTTCTTTCATCTTCCTGATGGCTCCCACGGGAAAGAAAAGAAAGAGAAAGGCGGCTTCACCAAGAAACAGGTCACAGGCTGGTTTGGCTGTGTTTTGTGCCTCCCCTGCCCTACCACCTCCAGGTCTGTAGCTTTGAAATTCTTTAATTTTCATACACCCTGTGTGGCCACTGGACAGCAATGGGAAAATTTTTCTTAATTTTTCCTAATCCATCTAACATGACTCACTGGAAAATTAATGCCTCTGTACCTTTACATACACTACTGCTTCTGTTTGGAAGGTCCTCCCCAGACCCCAAACTCTTCTTCCTATGGTTAAGTGGCCCTTTTTAAAGATTCAGCTCAGGCATTGTTTCCTCCAGAAAGTCTTCCTCGATGCCCCATGCCTCCCTCCACTCAATCTGGCTTCTGTACTCCTCTTCTAATACACTATAGGGCGTCTGTTATAGTCCCTGCTGGCTTGTCTATCTCCCTAACTCTACTGTAAGCTCCTAGAGACCGTGTGTCTAGTGTCTAGCATAGTATCTAGCACATAGCATGAATGCAGTAAGTGTTTATGAATAAGTGAAACATGAATAACAAGGGAACATTTGCATAGCTATTTAAACACAATCCTTTTGAAATACTCTTTTTTCTTTGAAAAATAGGCCTTTTTTTAAGATCTTAAAAGCAATAATGCTGATTGCAGCAATTTTAAATACAAAAAATTCATGTAAGAAAATAAAAACTGCCTGTAATCTTACCACCCAAAGAAAACCACTTTTAACATTTAGATGTAGTCCCTTCCAGTAATTTTCTACATGTATGTATATATACCAAATCACAATCCAATTTCTATACCTAATTTTCTCAAAGATTGTAACAGTAACTTCTGGAGGTAGAGGTGGCATTTTTATCCCAATTTAAATGATGGGAAAACTGGAATACCAAGATACACATCTAATTAATGGCAGAGTTAGGACTAGAACTCATGAATCTTATCATAGTTCCAGGCTCTTGCTGTTTCCTAGGTGCAGTCCTTTTTTCTTTTTTTTTTGAGACAGAGTCTTGCTCTGTTGCACAGGCTAGAGTGCAGTGGCACAATCTCGGCTCACTGCAACCTCCACCTCCAAGGTTCAAGCGATCCTCCTGCCTCAGCCTCCCGAGTAGCTGGGACTACAGGCGCCCGCCACCATGCCTGGCTACTTTTTTGTATTTTTAATACAGACAGGGTTTCACCGTGTTAGCCAGGATGGTCTTGATCTCCTGACCTCATGATCTGCCCGCCTCGGCCCCCTAAAGTGCTGGGATCACAGGCGTGAGCCACTGTGCCTGGTCTCAGGTGGTGTTCTTCTTGTATCAATCCAGCATCAATGGAACATGCATTTGTAACTGGGTGTCCTTGCTCTACACAGGGAAAGATTTAAGCCCTGTGTCCACACCATGGCTCAGCAGTGCACACTGGGCATTGTCTCTAACACTTTGGAGGGAAACAAGGATGGAGCATCTAGGATCTTGTTCTAGGATCTTGTGATAGGCTCATCAACTGTGCTAGGCAGGCACCAGTAAGAGTTAGAGTTTCCTTCTGATGGCCAAATTATATCTGAACAGCAATAGCTTGGTTCAGAGCACGTTGCTATGGAAACTGCAATCACAGGTTCAATCTCACCATAGACCAGCGAGTTGTACTCCAATCCACGACCAACGACTATATTCCAGAACAATGTACACAGCAGGCACTCAATAAGTGTGCATTGGGCCGAGTTGAGTGTATATTATTCATCAGGAAAAGTAGGCAAAACAGCATGCTGACAGTAAATTTCCATACCACTGTGCCCAGTGTGGAAAAGGCAATCCAATGTGATCTAGCTTTTTATTTTATTCCAAATAGAGGACGAAATTGTAGTCCCACAAACACACATCAGATTATTAGTTCCATGGATGAATTTATGTGCATGTCCCTAGAATGCCAAGCATGAAGCCAGACACAACTGAGGTGTCCATGTTTTTTGAATTGAATTGTGCGAAGACAGCCTGGTGTAGGAGTTAAGAAGATGTCGACTAGTAATTCACCATTCCTTTCCCTGAAAGCTCTGTAAATCAAGCTCTTAAAAAAAGCAGCAAGCTAAATTCCAAAACCCTCTCTGAGGAGAAATGCCCATGACTGGTGGGGTCTGGACTATGTCCACCAAATGTGCAGATCTCTTCTGCACAAACATCGTCTACTCCCAAGGGAGCCCGTGACTGACTGACCGGCTGTGGAGACTCACATGTCCCCTCTTTCCCAGTGTTGGGGGGGCCAGGGGAAGGGAGTGGGAGTCGAGTGATGAAGCACGGCTGAACTGAATATTCTCTTTCCAGGAGAAGGAAAATGTTACAGCAGGAGGTGGGTGGCACTTTTCTGGAGGAATAACCATGAAGAACATGGGGTATATTTGAAAATAATCTTTTCTGAGGACAAGTTTCTCTTTTAAAGAGCTATCCTCATATTCTCTCTTACCTTAGATTGGGGCTATTGAAACGGTCCTGCCAAAGCTAGGCTAGAATGCCACAAACTGGGATTAAAGTTGACTGGGCAGGGGGAGGGATAAAATGGGATATGGTTGAAGAGCCATAAGGCCAGGATGCTCACTTTTTCTAAATTCATTCAAGAGCACCGGTTTTGGGAGGCAACCAAAATGCAACTCACTAATCCCCTAAGCGCTTAACAAACTCTCTTGAAGATTTACTCACAATGTAAAATCCACAAGTTTTTATTGGCAGTGTTTAGTTATCAATTGCACAACTCTCTGAAGTGGCAACCAGTACGATTCCCAGGTCTGTCTCCATTACACATTCCAGGGGCCTGCTGGCAATGTGTGTCAGATTGGTGTTCTGGTCTAGCCTTGTAAATTCCTTCCAGGGGAGACTTAGGACACACTCTCCCAGCTGCCAGGTTCTCTACTTATAAGGTGCAGAATTTATTAGTGCAAAGATAGATAAAAAGAAAGCCTGCTACCTTTTTAAGTGCTTTTACGTACAGTTTCTTTATTACAGTTTGGTGTTTCCAGAAATACAGCTGCCCAGATCATTTGAGTCTTTGTGCTGAATCAGTGGAACTTGTTTTCTCTTCCCGTGAATTTCTATGAGCTCTGCTCCACCGTGTATCAACTGAGGTCTTTTGTGCCATGCTTTTAAAGAAAGTCACTGGCAGCAACTCTCATTTGAGGAGGACAAAGCCATGAGGACTGACATCCTTAACTTACACATGGCCATGCAAAGGTACAAAGAGGGTTGATACGGAATCCAAGTTTGTCCAACTCTGGAAATGAAGCCTGTCTAGTCACCCAAAGACTCTTTTTCCAGTCTGTTTTCTTCTCTCCAGTTTCCCAACATGCCTGGTTTCATTTCCACGCATTTAAGGCAATGTTGGCCTCAGACCACAGCAAAGACATCTAACAGGCTACCATAAGAAATAGTGTGGTACAGAGAAAAGAAAACACAATTTAGAACTGGAAAACTGTGTTCTAGCTCTCTTACTACTCATCTGACCTTGGATAAGTCACTCAATAATGTCACAGAACCTTAGTTTCTCTTTAGCAAAATAAGTATAAATATTCATATTTATCTCACCATGTTCTTTTCAGAGCAATTATGACAAATTGCAATTCTCTGATTTATGTTTATTTATTTTCCATTTATCAGTACAGTTCACTACATTGTAAACTCCAAGAGTTCAGGAACCTTGTCTTTTTGGTTCACCACAGTGGCCCATTGCCAGGAACAGCAATCAGCACACAGTACATGATCAAGAAGAGTGAATGAAATTTGAATGAGTGATGAAAGGAATAAAGGAAAAAAGGAAAGAAAGGAAAAAGAAGGACAGAGGGAAGTGTTCAGAGCATTGTAGATGCCATTTATGAAAGTGATCTGTACATTGTTAGGTATTATCTGCATCCTTTATAACTAACATTTGATGCGTTAATTATGCCAGGGTGAGCTGTTTAAAATGTAAGTAGATCATATTACTTCCCTAATGAGGCCTTCCAATGGCTTTTCATACTATTTACAAGTCAACTCCTTTCAGCATACAAAGCCCTAGGTGATATGACTCCTGCCTACTTCATTTCCAACTTCTCCCCCTTCTTCATCATGCCCCGGTCACCCTAGTGTTCTTATGTTTCCTCAAATGTGCCAGGTTTGTTCTTGCCTTGGAGCTTTTGTGTTAGTTTCTTCCCTGGCCTGGAAAGTTCTTTTGTGAAATCTGCATAGCTGGCTCTTTACTGTCATTGGCTCTTGGCTTACATGTTACCTTCTCAGAGAAGCCTTTCCTGCACATGTACCCTAAAGGTCCGAAACAGTGCTCTCTTATTTATTGATTCACTTACCTATTACTAGTCCTCTCCAGTACCTGATGTTCAATAAGTATTTGTTTCTGTGTGCCATTATATTTGTTTAGTGCTTACATTTCATAGATACTTTTCTAATTATTTTATTTCTACAAAAACAAAACAAAACAATCCTCTGTGGTTCCATACTGAAAACTCTTTTTACCCCTTTCCACCCCAGTCTCCCATACATGTATCTTGGAAGATGTACTCTTGTCCAGCAAATGTAAGCAACTATGCTAGTTAGTTTTACTCTTTGTGATTTAATTGGACTTTTGGAGTCATGTACATTAAGTGATACAACAATTACTTGGTTGTAATTGAGACGTGGAACTAGTGCTGTGGGTGCTGAGCTGTTCTCTGCTCCGAGCTTGGAGGCTTCCTGGTTCAGGGCTTGGGGAATGGAGGGAGTGGTAGAAATAGGCAGAGAGAGGCAACTGGTAGCAATGCTCACTGGTTCCAGTTTGGGTCTGTTTATTGTGGGCCCCAGGGCAACAAGTAGTTCTGTAGAAAGAGCACCAAACCAGGGTACAGGAGCAGCTTCTAGGGCTAGCCCTACATGCCCCACCTCCTTGCCCCTCCCCTAGCTAGCAGTCCCTCTGTTAAATGAGGTGGAATTGGATCATCTCAAGGGGGGATCCCAGCTCTGAAATTCTATGACTTGATGAGAGCAGTCTGATCTTTTGTCATGACCATGACTTCAGTGATAAAGGATAACCCGTGTAATATTTCTGATAAGCGTAGGTTTTCTGGTCGGTGGAATTTCTCTGATTGGCCAATAAGGTCACTAGACAAACCCATATTTCTGCTTTTGCCATTCTAGTTTACTCTTCTCTTTCCTTTTCTTTCCTAGAGAAGTTGACGCTCTTGGTAAATCCCCTCATTGTCACGTAAGGCTCAACATCTAACTGTAATTGTACTTCAGCCACTCCTCAAGAGACGGGTTCCTAGTGTGTCTGATCTTGGCTAACACTCCCCCATCTGCTTTCAACATGTTGCATTTGATGTCAACTAATGTCTCCTATTAGCATTAAAATAAAACAATATGGAAAAATTCACTCTCAAGCAGAGTTCAAACAGGCCACAAGTAGATGGGGAATCTCAACTGCACAAGGACTGTTAAAACAATAGTAATAATTATACAAATATGTATAAATGAATATATGTATATTGCATACTGTACATACATATGTATGTGTATATATAAAAGTGAGTGACTAGATGTGTGTGCATGTGTGTGTGTGTGTGTGTGTGTGTGTGTATGGGGTGAAGCCAAAAGTCTGTGAAATGGATCAAGGCAACGAAGACAAGAATGTTTCTGTTCAATTAATGAAATTAACTGGTAACAGCAAGAGGAAAATTATTCTCCTAGTATGGAACAAGGCATGATCAAAATAACTGAATGATATGGAAAAGGAGTTGGGAATCTTTATCCCACACTTACTGGCAATGGGTTAAAATTCTGGTCCACGAGGTGATTGTATCCATGGTCAAAAAATGAGTGCCGTATCACGACATCAATGCCCTGATTGGCCAGCATTCCTAAAGTGTTCAACCATCTAAAAGGCAGAGAAAAAGAGCTACATCAATACATTTTTAAAATGGCATATAACAAGCTCTATGGAGATTGGCTACTATATATATGTATACACCAATCTTCAGTCACCAAATTTACCTAGTACTTTAAAAAGGGTTATTTTAAGCATTAAATTCACAGCTGTAATATATTTTAGAGATTATCAAATCCAAACTCTTCATTTGATAGAAAAAGAAACAGAGGTCTAGGGGAGTAAAATGAACCACTATTGATCATTAAATAGTTTGTTGTTAATGACTTACCGTTTTATTCCTGAAATAGTAACAAATGAACACCCTAGCCATTTGTAAGCCTAATATCCCTCCGGGCCAGAGGACATACAATTACAGACAGAGGAGCATACACTGTGCATTCCATCCCTCAAACTCCCCTGCTTATACCCTGTCCCTGAACATGTACCTTTAACAGAACTCTAACTCATATACTCCTATGACCTATGCAAATATAGTCTAGTCATTAGCAACCTTCATATATCACTGTCAGTAGTCAATGCAATAATAATTTTCCTTGGCACTATAAGTAACTATTCAGGGATTCAAGTATGCTACCATCACACGTATTTCGCAGTGGAGGATCTGCACTGTTCACACACTTATCATCTATCCCACTATGCCAAACACCCATTTTCCAGTGCATGCCATCCTTCAAAAATACTGCCTTCTTGGTTCTTCCAACACTGCTGACTCTGACTTCATTATTTACACTTTCAGCTCATTCATCCATTCATGCATTCATTTGGGGTTCTCTTTCTCTTCCTACTTCTGAAACTTAGGGAAACTTCTACTTGTAATAATACATGGAATAAATGTGGCTTAGAGATTCAGTCTTCTCTACATGTAAGATAAGGCATTTCACAACTTGTCCTAAACATATGTGTGTACAGCTTTATCTGACAGATCTGAAGAAAGCTCTTCCCCATCTTCTCTCACCCTAAACCCCATTTCCCACAGGCTCCAAGACACATGAAACTACTCTTGGCTACCCAAATACACACTGCTTTCTCATACTTACCTAAGTCCTTATACATGTTTTAATTTCTGCTTAGAATTCCCTTCCACTCTTCTTTGAACCTATCCCTTTTCATCTAGCAAATTTCTTCTCATATACTAATCTCCAAATCAAGTGTCATTTTATTCTAAACTCTGCTGCCCCAGCCAACAGTGGTACCTTCCTCTGTACTTCCCCAGATCTCTTATTCATGCCCTCAGAAAGTCCACAGAAAGAATCACTTAACTTATTTCTCTACCTTTCCCCTGTTAGGTATGAGCTCATCAAGCATAGACACAATGTCTGAACTTGTACTCCAAACACCCATCACCATTCCTGGCACACCGTAGGTACTCAATACTCTGTTGACTTGAAATCTGTCTGGATAAAATTAGATTCTCGGAACTTTGAGAATCACTATTTAGCACACTGGGGAAAATTACGCATACTTATGATTTCCCAAATCTGAAACCATATGGAGCTCCAAACCCATGACTTGAAGAATTAAATTTTTTTCGTTGCTGGAATAAAGAGCATTGCTAATTTTTATATTGTGAATAAATATTATTCCTATATTCAAATATTTTTTACATCTACAATTATATTTTATTCTCATAAAAACTAACAAATATTTACTGACAATTAGAGTTACAAAAATGAAACAAAACAAAAAGCAAAGCAAAACACAAAAGTTTTAAATCAAAAAGGAAATCTGACTGTAATATAGTGGAATCATTTTTGTTGTTGTTCTTCAAATTAGAACATTGTGACCCAGGGAATTGAAATTACTTTTGGAACATAACATGGCTAAGCAAGCTACTTGCCTTCATAATTTTTATTAATTTGGTAATCCTATAAAATCAAGATATCAGCTTTAGCTTTTCCTTTAGCCACTGAGACATACTATGAAATGCCTTGTCAAAGGCTGTCCTGTGGTAGAACTATAACATGAATTGTGGGCTAATGCCTCCTAAGTAGTGTTCTTTCTATATTGAAATGGCACAAATACAATAGGGTCTATATCTAACAAGTATTTTAAAGGCAAATTGTCTTATTCAACTTTCCATCCCTATGCTTGTCAAATGAAGGAAGAAACAAAACAATGAAGAAACGCATAATCACATATGTGAGTCCCTCCATCTAGCAGCATCTTCATGTCAATACAGGGCTCTATCTTGGTGTTTGTATATGTGAAAGGATCCCATTTGTTTACTCATTCATTATTTATTCAATAACATTAGTCAATGCTAAATGCTAGGCACTGTTTTCAGAATTGAGAAGATATTAAAAATGCTTGTGTGACTACGTAAATACCTGTGTATACACATTTAAAGGAATCATATCAAATTTCTACTTTTGACCTCTACAGAGCTTAGCTTAGTGACCTAGAGTATATACTCAACAAATAAATTATCAATTCATAAACCTGATGTTTTCACTAGTGTATAGGAAGATATTTAAGAAATTAAGAATATGCATCCTCCCTGCAAATCTACATCCCCTATATGCACATGCAGGATCTGGAGCATTCAAAAATATCTAGAACCAGAACTACTGCTTTTGGAACATGACATGGCTAAGCAAGCTACTTGCCTTCGTAATTTTTATTAATTTGGTAATCCTATAAAATCAAGATAGCAACTTTAGCTTTTCCTTTAGTCACTGAGACATACTATGAAATACTTTGTCAAAGACTGTCCTGTGGTAGAACTATAAGCAGAACCCATGGCTTTCGGAATAGAATGGTTAATACAAAAGTTATCTTCATCTTCCTCCTATAACAACAAGCCCCCTCAGAAAGGGAAAGAAATGGTTTCCCCAGGCTCCTTTCTATTCTAAGCTAGAGACAGTTGATAAAATGACTGGTATATCTAACCAAAGTTGCTACCCTGCCATTATTTTCCACTCCACTAAAGGTGAATATCTACCATGTGCCAGACACTATTAGGTGCTTGAGACATAGCAGTATGCCAAGAGTATTTGTGGTCCACCAAAGAATCGCAAAGCCCTAGCTGGGAAACACTACTCTTGAACACTTGGTAGCAGAGAATCCCGATTTATGCATACATGCATGTGTATATGTCCTGGTGAACTCAGAGTTATGTGATATATTAACATTTCAAAAATGCTGGAAAAATGCCTTCTTTTCAATTTCTTGCTAGCCTTCTAGAGCTTCCTAGAATGCTTTACTGCTCCCCCACCCCTCCCACCCCCGACAGGAAGCAATTTATGCCCCTTGGAGAACTGAACTCAAAGGGTACATTGCTGGGTGCTGCCAGTGGAGTTGAGACCAAATGGGTGACAAAGAAGTAAGAGAAATCGGGAGCAGAATAAACTAGTTTTCATCTGATCTGTGTCAACTAAGCATTGGATATCGGAATTACAAACGGAATATAAACAACTATGTTCATCCGTGTTCTGCAAAGTGATTGTAGGAATCTATGGCTATTTGGCTGATGCTCATGAAAAGGCAGTTCTCTTTTTCAACTTCCTCCATGAAGGTCTGCAGTATTTCTCATTCCATAATCATTCCCTAAAGGGAAGAATGCTCACAAAACCACTCAGTACAACTGGGCTGCTTGCTGGGCCCTGTAGCAGCATCCTATAGTGACTGCTGAGCAAATGTCATTCCTCTGCTGATTCCAAGGGGGCCCCTGCAGCACTGATGCCCTGGCTTCTCATCTTTCAACGGGTCTCATATCAAGCCAGTGGAGAGTGGGAGTGTACTTTTGTGGGGTTTTTTTGGGGGGGTGGAGTGGAGGACAGAGTCTCACTCTGTTGCCCAGGCTGGAATGCAGTCTCAGCTCACTGCAACCTCTGCTTCCCAGATTCAAACGATACTCCTGGCTTAGCCTCCCAAGTAGCTGGGACTACAGGCATATGCCACAATGCCCGGCTAATTTTTGTATTTTTATTAAAGATGGGATTTCACTATATTGGCCAGGCTGGTCTCGAACTCCTGACCTCAAGTGATCTGTCCACCTTGGCCTCCCAAAGTTCTGGGATTACAGGCGTGAGCCACCATGCCTGGCTGGGAGTGTACTTTTGAAAAAAGATTCTTAATGACACTATATCAAAGGTG
Source organism: Colobus angolensis palliatus (assembly GCF_000951035.1). Classification (NCBI taxonomy): domain Eukaryota; kingdom Metazoa; phylum Chordata; class Mammalia; order Primates; family Cercopithecidae; genus Colobus; species Colobus angolensis. The sequence continues at coordinate 516,848 of NW_012121754.1, forward strand.
ACTCACTCCACTTCATGCATTTGAACCATGCTTGCTACCAATGTCTGTGCTACACAATGTAAGATGCTGAGGACACAGAAATGGAAGACCCAAGGTATCACCATGAATTACACTGACTCGTTTTCTTTATCTACATTTGCCAGAACTCCATCTGTAAAGGCAATCCACTTGACTGGCCTGATTTGTCCTTCATTAATGTATAAAGAAGCTCCCTCTATACAGGGGAACTGAAGCTGCATAATTAGGAACAGCTGTTAGCAGCAAAACACACAGCTGAGGGCAAAGCTACAGTTCTTAGGAGGACATTGCTTAGTCAAAAATCCAAGGCCACAGGACTTTACTGGAGCAGGAACAAGTCACTTACTTAGTGGTCCTGAGGGGTTTGTCCCTGCCACATGACACTGGCAAGCTAATGAGAGGCCCTTATGCTTCTGGCTTAAGTCATTCTCCAGATGACTGTAGTAGCCTTCAAATTCATTTTCCCATTCCTTCCCAACTTTTGTGAATACCATTAACAAAGCCAAAGTCAGAAAAAACACAAGTCAGATTCTCCAGATTTTCTCTCTCTCTCTCTTTCTCTGTCTTTCTCCTTCATAATCTTCAATGGCTTACTGTGAATATAGAACAAGGCCTCACTTCCTCTACTGGGTTTTCAAAACCTTCTGTAATTTGGTGGTAAACCCTTTCCTGAATCTCAGTCCTCATTGCACCCTCGCAGATAACAAGGCTTTAGTCACATTAGCCATTCTCTGCTCCTCTGTGCCTTTGCTCATAATGTTTCTTGGGCTTAGAAGGCTCCCTCTGCCATCACCATGACTCCCACCTACAGAAATTAGAGTAATCCTACTATGCGGCACTCATGCCACTTTTTCCATGAAGTCCTTCCTGATACTCCCAGTCACAGAAATTCTTTATTCCTTTGCATGTCTGTCATTTTTCTTTTGCAGACAGACCATGTGAGGCAGAAAGGCAGGTGGTCTACTGCAGTGGTAAAGGGGCTGCACTCTGGAGCAAACTGTCTGGGTTTGAGTCCAAGCTGTGCCACTAACTAAATGAGTGATCTTGGATAAGTTACTTCACCTCTTTCAGTTTTCTCATCCATAAATGGGATAATAACAGCATCTATTTCACTAAATTGTTATTAAAAGCAGTAGCATCGATGTCATTGGTTGTTAAATTATGAAATACAAATAAAGCACTTCAGACAGTGGTAAGCACCGTATTGTTAAAGGTATGATTACTATGGCACTTACCTCCTACAGCTTTACAATGTAGTTATCTCCTATCCCAGTTCCACCAATCATATTTTTTTCTGGAGGGAAAAAACCATGCCTTATTGCTACCTATCTCCCAAGACTATAGTGAAAATTGGCTTAGAAAATGTATGTTGTTTACACTGTGTTTTGAACTTTAGACAATCAATAAAGCTGTTATTACTATAATTATTACTGTTACTAATATTACTTACTGTAATCTTTGTTCTGATGCCTGTGCCTGACATTTTAATATCTAGAGATGGCGTTGATCATTGTTGAATGGTTTAAGACATACACAAATGAATGAAATGAACTTTCAACGGGAAGCATGCCTCACCCCTAGGATGGGCAGAATAATCAGCAATACCAGAGATTCACTGTCCTTCCCTCCTGAAAGCCCCTGGGGGTGAGATTTCAAGTGTTACTCACAAGAATCCTGCAGCATAGGAATCTGATAGATTGTTTGTGCCTCCAGCTGAGGTGGTCACCACACCTTCAAGCCAAATCTTCTTTCCTGGAGTGTATGTATTAACCACCTGTTTACACAACAAAAGCAGAAGGGGATCATGAGGTTTTAAAAAGGATTCCCACATGAGAAGAAACATGCATTCCCTTAAGGAAGTTGATCTGATTTCCTGTTTTCAGGGGGTCATGATTTGTGCTTTTTTATGATGATGCACCCAGTTCAGTGAGTTGGCACAAACCAAATGCATTAACATTGACACGTGCTACTTAAAGAAATTATCATTTTTCCCTAAGTAAACCCAACTGACAATGTGACAGAACAAGTGCATACTCTAGGATGTAAACTGACTGCAGTACTTTCCACTAAAAAATATAAATCAAATTGTGTTTCCATATTACCAAGCATTGAGAAACAATGCTTTTCAGTCTCTCTTATAGCACACCTATGACACATGCACTACCTAAAAGCCACGAATGCATCACAAGCATCAAAAGTCAAAAATCACAAGAAGGTAGAGAGAATGTTCGCAGGAGACGTATTTTATAATTACTAGTGCAGGTAGGTTGTAATTACATTTTGAAAATAACTGCAGTAAGGGTAAAAAGAAAAGTCACTGACCCACAAATGACACATCCACACAGGGAATAACTGCATGCCTTCCAAGCAGAAGCAAAACTTCTTGTCGAAAAGTAGCACGCTGAAGATTTGAAATGGCCCAGCCTCTGACCCACAAGGTGAAGACTGACCAAACTATTCAGATCAGGGTGAAGATGCTCTGGATTGCAATCTGGTGGCACTTAGGAGTAAGATTGTATGCTGGGTAGCCCCTGAAAGCAGAGCCTGAGTCAAAGGCTTGTCTACAGGTAGTTCACTCAAGAAATAATACCAAGGAGCAGGAATGAGGGACTGTGGGACTGAAATAGGGACGAAGGGAAAACTAAGACAAGGATGCATTTTCAAATTGACAGCCAGTGCTGGCAACTACTCAGTCTCACAGGGATCTTGGTAAGAGCCTTACAGACTGTGTCTCAGAACTGACCCCCAAGGGGGTACAAGAGAAAGCATGAGTAGCCTTGTGACCATTAACCCCTTGCTCCTCTATCCCTATTTCAAGTGCAGGCTTGAGTGCTGAGTAGATTCTCTGAGTGTTCCTTCCTCACCTCTGCCTCAGAGAAGGAAATAAGAAGTAAAGTACTACCTAGTACACCGACACCTAGCTGGCTGCAGCCTGCATGCTGGCCCAGCCCTGATCTCTACAATGATGGCTAGAGTAGGAGGTGGGACTGGGAGGATGCCAGCTATGCACTAAAGAGGCTGGACAAAGAAAATAGTGTATTTAGGTCCTATGGCCCCCCAACTACTCTCCTAGACATACACACCAAAGCAATTCTTCCTCAGGTCTCTAAAGAATAAGAATGAGAATTCTTTCTATGTCACTGTAGCAGATGTCCATTGCTAGAGGAATGGAAAAATAAAATGTGGATATATACTATACAATATTATGCAGCAGTTAAAACAATAAAGTCAATGTAAATCCAACACCATGAATAGTCTTTAAAGGTTTAGTGGTAAATTAAAAAAAAAAAACAAACACCAAATGAGATTTATGGCACAATATTACTTATAAAATTGCTCATTCGCACCCAATAACACTAAATACCCTATAATGACACATGCCTCTTAAGAACATATATCAAACACATAAGGAAAGCATATATAAGAGAGAGGTGAAAATTAAAACAAAAACAAGACCTTTCATGAACTGATGATAGTAGTTTGCTGTTAGGTTAGGAGTATTATGTTAATTTAATTCTCTGCACCTGAGGGCTGTCAAAAAGAAAAAAATATACGTGGCCAAACCCATGGGTACATAGACATCAATAATCAATCATATTCCTCTTTTCATTTCTAGTGAGGTACAGCTCCCTGCCCTCTCTTCCCACATTTGCTAGACAATGTGCATTATTTGGAACGTATTTTGGGTTGGCAAAGTTACTGACCTTTTTCAGAAACAAAGTTGTAAGAAAATTACACAAATTTGAGATTAAAGTGAGTATTATGATCATAAATGGAAGAGAAATCCTGAGAATTAACGTTGGTGACCAATAGCACGTTGGTAAAGATTAAATAAAAATGTACCCTTATACACAAAAAAAGAAGTCATTTGAGGATACCACCAGGTAGTCCTCTCACTCCTTTCAATACTGTTCAGCCTGCCCAACTCAAGGGAAGCAGGGAATTGTAGGAATAAGAAAGGAAGAAAAATGCCTTAAATAATCAAAAGACACATCCATATGGCCAGATTAAAGAACTACATCTATGATTTCCCTTAAAATATGGTGCTAAAAAAATCTGTGTACATGATAAACTATCTACTTCCTTTATGAGTAACCAGAGCAGAGTAATATACTTGTGTTTTTCTTTTTTTGTCTTTGGCTTGGAGGATATTTAATGTTTAATTTTGTGCTCAAAGATATTAAAGGCAGTTAGAGAAAGGAGCTTTGGTTAAACAAAACAAAAAGGTAAATACTATAACATAAATGAACCTTGAAAACATTAAGCTAAGTGAAAGAAGCCAGACACAGAAGGCCACATATGATATGGTTCTATTTATATGAAATGTTCAGAATAAGCAAATTCTTAGAGACAGTAAGTAGACTAATGGTTTCCTAGGGTTGAAGAAGAAGAGGAAGTTTAAGATGGGAGGGGGAAAGGAGAGTGATTGCTAATCAGTATGAGGTTTCTTTTGGAGGTGATGAACATGTTCTAAAATTAGACTGTGGAGATGATTTCAAAATTCTGTGAATATATTAAAAACCACTGAATTTCATACTTTCAAAGGGTGAATTTTATGCTATGTGAATTATATCTCAGTAAATAAATATATGTAAAAGAACACATTAACAAAAGGAGAGTTATGGTCTCAGTAGGCAAATAACCATAATGTGGAAACAAGAATGTACCTTGGAAATTCTGGGTTATGCTACATGCTACTTGTGACACTTGTAGTAGTTATTATCTTGGACTTCAATTTCTTCATTCACATTTAAAGTCATGAATTTGTGGTATATGAACTCTAAGTTTCTTTTAAATATAAATGTTAAAATGTGTTAGTATTTTATAATGCTAATGTAGATTCCCTTGGTTATCACTCAAAGGTCAAGAGTATCTTTGATTCTGAAAGTTAAAACAACAAGTATGGGAAATGAAAAAAGTCAAACACAGCTCAGAGCTGGTCATCTCAGAAACAAAGATCTGGGCTGGAGGAAAACACTGAGAAAGGTAGAAAAACCCACAGGAGTAAATGAAATTGCCTAGGGAGAATATATAAACATGAGACTAGAAAGGGCTGAGGATATCCCATCAAAAACATTAATGCATTATCAAGGGCATTAACTAATTCATTCAACAAATATTTACTGAGCACCTACTATATGCCAAGCAGAGTTCTAGGGGTGGATCTACAGCAATGAAGCATAACAAGTCTTTGTTCTTGTTGTCTTACATTTTAGTCAAGGGAAGGAGAATAATAATAAACAAGCAAACAAATAAAAGAAATTTAGATAATAATAAGGGATGGAAGAAAACAAAACAGAGTAACACGCTAGAGAGCAATTTGACAGGAGGGTAAGGTCAGTACTTTAGATAGTGGTCAGAGGAGGCTCATGTGGAAGGTGGTATCTGAGCCGAGAACTGAGTGAAGCCATTAAGGAGCCAGCCCCTTAATGGATCTAGAAGAACAGCACAGTAAAAGGACCTCAGGTGGAAACAGGTCTACTGTGTTTAGAACCAAAGGAGACTATCTGGAGTGTAGTAAGGAAGGGAGTGAAAGATTTAAAAATGAGGTCAGAGAAGAAAGGAGTATTTTTATTCTGAGTGTGATGGAAAGCTATTGGAGGGATTTAACGAAGAAAGTGATTGGATCTGACTTATGTAAAGATCCCTGCAGCTGCTATGAGATCATATATATATATATAATGAAACTATACCATGATACAGTTATTTGTATATCATTTTAATTGTAAAATGATATACAAATTAGTTTATCATTTTATAACCACTTTGAGCTTCAATTTCCTATGTAAGCTGGAATAATACCTGATAGGATAGTGTTAAGAAACTTTCCTTGTCAAAGGCCAAAGACACATATACTAGGCCAGTCACAGGAAGATCCTGAGAGCTAGTGAAAAGGAGCACAGACCTAGCAGACACACATTTATGTGGGTCTGTCTATGGTGATGCATGAATTCAGAGGAACTAGTGCCAATTATTCTTACGGTTTGGTGGTAGGATTCTGAACTACCGTTTTTGACCCACGTAAGAAATTCAGGAAATTTCCTAGAAACTTTGAACCATTAGCTCTTTGAAGACAGGGAATACTCTTATTCACTTTTGTATTTACTTCCTATCAGAATGCCTGGCACAGAGTAAGTGTTTCACAGGAGATTGTGTGTAACACAAAGAAGTTAATGCAATTCCACACCTGCCCTCGCACAAGCTCACAGTAAACTGCCACTCCTTAAAGAAGTCATATGACCTGATAAAGGGCGACTAAACTGATCAAAGAATTGGAAGCAATATGCTGATTGCAAAAACAATCTTAGAGATCAGGAAAAACAAAGGCATACAATGAAAACCTATTACAACATGAAAGATCTAGATAAGAGCAACATGCTTATTTGCCAAATCTCAGGATATCAAGCCTCTCCTTGATCTGAGAGGGAAAAGGAAAATTCTGCTTTGCTTAGCAGGTAATTTATGTATGGAATCCAATAACCTCAGAAGTGTTAAAGGTCAATTACCATACAAGGTGATTTGGATACCAGAGGATTTTATGTGTTATCAAGCTCGTTATAATATTCTGATATTAAGAAAGGAAAGAATCATGTATTTCCACATTTATCACTTGAGGACGTTTGCTATAAGTACAATAAGTCTTCACTTAAAGTTATCAATAGGTCCTTGGAAACGGCAACTTCAAGCGAAAGAACGTATAATATAACCAATTTTGCTATAGGCTAAATGATACTAACAAGAATTAAGTTCCTATGACATATTTCTGGTCACAAAAACATCACCAAGTTTCTAAATAAAGACCCCAAAACTTTTAATACTAATCACTGAAATAAGTGTGATCTATATATACATTTAAAAAAGATGAATAGGCCGGGGTGTGATGGCTCACACCTGTAATCCCACCACTTTGGGAGGCTGAGGCGGGCGGATCACGAGGTCAAGAGATCGAGACCAGCCTGTCTAACACAGTGAAACCCCGTCTCTACTAAAAATACAAAAACAAAATTAGCCGGGCGTGGTGGTGGGCACCTGTAGTCTCAGCTACTTGGGAGCCTGCGGCAGGAGAATGGTGTGAACCTGGGAGGTGGAGCTTGCAGTGAGCTGAGATTGCACCACCCACCACACTCCAGTCTGGGTGACAGAGCGAGATGCTGTCTCAAAAAAAAAAAAAGAAAAGGAAAAAGATGAATAAAAACTAGAAAATTATTTACCCAATTTTTGGGGAATCAGTGAGTGGTGGTAGTCATGGAGGTGGGTGGGGGGTTAAATCAAGGAATTTGTTTGCAAAGCAAAAAGCAGCACCTCCTACCACAAGGAATTTCAAAAACATCACAAATATGACAGACTTGCTGTGTGCTTTACTGCCACATCGTTTATTGTGCATTTGTATAATTATTGTAGACTTCACAAATTTTTATTTTACAATAATTTTTATTCATTCATTCATTTATTTTCCAATGTGCTTATACCAGTTCAGGGTTGAGAGTAGCCAGAGCCTATCTCGGAGGCTCAGGGTACAAGGTGAGTACCAGCCATGGACGGGTCACCATTCCATTGCAAGACCACTCATACCCACACCCATACTCACTTGGACAGGGACCATTTAGACACCCAGGAAACCTAATGCAATCTACATATTTGCAGGAGTATCTGGAGAAAACCAAACAGACAGTGGCCCCAGCTGGGAATTGATTTTTTTTCCCATCAGTATTATAATAAAATGATGTTAAATGAAATGAAATTATTCAAGAACCTACTGTACTTAGTTGGATGGTGGCATGCCAAACTCAGAGGGGTGATTTGTATGAGATGATTATTTTTCAAAAGGAATTCAAACTCTAGATCCTTTAAGTGAGGACTTGATTCCAGTAAACAGTGGGATTTATAAAATTCTGTGTCCACAGGACCCTTCAAGGACATAGACTCTGTGTAAATAAAAGTTACGCCTCTAGCCCTACTACTTGGGAGGCCGAGGTGGAAGGATCACTTGAAGCCAGGAGTTTGAGACCAGTCTGGGCAACATAGCTAAATTCCTCGTCTCAAAAAAAGAAAAAAAAAAAAATTAGCCAATCATGGTGGCTTGTGCCTGCAGTCCCAGCTACTCAGGAGGCTGAGGCAGGAGGCAGTGAGTTATGTTCATACCACTGCACTCCAGCCTGCATGAGAGTCTCTTAAAAAATAAAAAATAAAAATGTTAATCAGAATTTTCTTCTGACTTGCGGGGAGATTTGAAAGGAAACAATTGAAAATTGAGGAGCAGTTAGGGGCATGGACTCCGGAGATGGATTGCCTTCGTTTGAATTCTGGTTCTATTATTTACTTACTGCATGATTTTGAGTGAGTTACATTACCTCTCTGTGTTTCAATTTCCTCAACTGTAAAATCACAATAACATCTGCCTTAGAGGATTTTATGATATTTAAATTATATAATATTTGTGAAGCAGTTGAAGTAGTGTCTGGCATATAGTAAGCACTTAGAGGTGTAGACCAGAATGTTACCTAGACCACTCTCCTTGTCCAAGGCACATGAGCTTGCGTTTGAATGAATAACATTAGAGTTGGTTGTTTTTCCTTCAGACATAACACTTGTGGTGATAGGTAATAGCCCAGATGTATGCTAAGCAGCAAGAAAGGCCAGTTTAGAATTCAAAATGCACATGGATAATTCACACAAACATAATTATCATTCGGAGTAGTTCATTTCTCCATTCTCAGCACAGGGGTAGTTCCAGGCAAGCCACATGAATGAAAAACACACAGTGAGGGACAACTTTGATACAAAAACTAAACTAGTTACGTGAAATGTTGTTTGGGGAAATAGTCCTAGAAATTTTTAATGTTAAAGGTTCTAGGAGTAGTCAGTACAAACCAACAAATATTTTCTGAGTATTTACAGTTTGGGGCATGGCGGGAGGCTTATGACCTCTGTAACTTTCATGAGCAGAGAAGAGCATGATGGTGACATGTCATGGAGGTACAGACACTGAGGCTGGGTGCTGGTTGGGTCTGGAAAGGAAATCAGTGTGGGCAGAAGAGGAGAGAAAAAAATTAGGAGAAACAGATGGAACCAGCTGCAAAATTCCCTTAGAAAGTAAAACTCTAAGAAACTGAGGGCTATAGTTCAACACTGTGGTTTTTTGTAGTAAACATGATTCTCCCTGTGCTAGCAGAGAGAAAATTGGAGTACTTTGGAAAGAAAAAGGGTACAGTTGCTGGTGAGAAATGATGTGCCAATGAAGGCTATTTTAAGGGATAACACTGTCTGGGGAGAAAGAAGTAAAAATGCTGAAATTACTGAAGGTAAAGGGAGCTGAGTGGTTGGCTGCCTTTCAGCAGTTCTTCTGTTCCCAAATAGACTTCAATCCTTGGGTCCATGTGGTCAAGGGGGCTTTCAGGTACCCAGAAAACTGCTCAGTAAAGGGCCAGTGGCTGCTCTGAATCCTTGGCCCTGCCAGAGGCAGAGTTGTATAAAGGGAAACCCTTCTAGCTCCATTTCTTCATATTTCAGGGCTGGGGACTATGAGTACGATTTCACATGGACATGCTGAGGGAGGAACAGGGAGACAGAAAGAGAGGGGAGACTAGAGAAAACAGCCTGGATTGTTTTTAGTTTATTTTCCCTACCATTTTGAATTTAAAAAAAAAGAATAAAAAAAATGGTAAAAATAAGAAAACAACAATGTATGTAGCACATTTGCAAATCTGGGCTTCCTTTTCCTGTGTTTCCTTGATATCCTGCCTCTAAAACTGTGATCTAAGTCCTTTAAAAAGACTCTTGAGAGCCTGGCTTCAACCGCTGGCTGTGTAAGAAATGGTAGCTTGCAGCAGCAGACATGTTGTTTATGGTTATCCAAACCCAACACCTTCCTTAATGAGAAAGGAAGCAATAAAACAGGAATAGTGGACAGGCCAGCTGGGCTAATCAGCCCTGGCAGGAGGCCCACCCTCCAAATGAAGCTGGAGCCCATTAATTCTAGCATCTCATCTAGTTGGAAATCAACCTTCCCCAGAATTTCAGGAAGAACAGTAGCTCTTTAAGTAACCCAAACTGGTCCTCTACAGAGTTGGTTACAAAGAGCTGAATAGCTACAGGAAGCTTCTTAAACCTTACCTGCTCACAGAGCTCTTCTTAGGGACATCCTTGCCTCTTGGCAGTCTTTGTTCCTTATAAGTGGTCAAGGCAAGAGCTCTGTGCCTTTCCTATGTTTCTTTCCATCCTTCTTTCATGTTTTTTGACTCTCCAGTTACCTGCTACATTAGGGCAGAAGATATTGACTCTGTCCTCTTCTTCCTCACTGCCCCTCCCTGAGTTCTGGATCTTGTCATTTGTTCCTTGGTCATCCTGCCTCTAATCTTTTCCTCTTCTAGTCCATCCTTCACACTGCTGCTATTTGTTAACTTGACAAATCCCTCTCCAGCCTTCAGTGGTTCCCTATTGCCAGCAGCGGTACTCAATTATTTGTACTCAGAGAGGTCTGTTTGATCAGCTGGGAGATGTGCTATAAGCAACTTGTTTCAAATACTATTGAAAATAGTGATTTGGGAATAATTTACTTCAAAATAAAAAGAGTGGATTCAAAGTTGTCATAATATTTCACCCAAATTCTGAAATGTTTCCTTAACTGGGAAAAAAAAGCTAAGGAGCTAGTAATTGCGTGCAACCCATAGTCTATTTTATCCATTTGTCCATGCGAGTATTTTAGACATGATAAAATAAAGTTGAGAACCACTGAACCACAGGACAAGATGCTAACTGCTTTATTTAACTTGTTATCTTAGACTTTCACAACCACCCCTTAGCTACCACTTCCCCCATTCCTCCCCTGTGGGAGGAAGACCTATGGTTCACTATAAAGAAAGGACTCCTACTTTTCAACTACACGAAGTAACAGTTTTTTACTGATTACCTTTCCCCTACACACTGCTCATCCACATTGTCTGACTTTTTTTCAAGCCTATTTCAAATGTTATTTCCTCTGTGAAACTTTCCTCAAACCCTCAGAAAGTTAATTATTCTCTCCCCTGGGTTCCAAAGTTCTTTGAACCTACCTCTGACCTTGACCTTATTATACTGAATTGTAATTTTCTATTTTTTTTCCTTTTTGCATGCCCTATAGAATGCTTGACAATTACTTTGCTTATAAAATACTCATAAATAAATGAGAGAGATAATATTTCGCTGATGAGAAAGCTAAGTTTCAGAGAAGATACCTCAGTATCACAAGGGCAAACACCAAATCCTCACAGTTCCAGTTTAGGGCTCTGTTCACTTTCTAATTGAATTTCCTGTTTGAGGAGACCCACAACTTCTGGTTGGCTAAACTGCCTCTATATTTAACATGTCCTTCTTAGGTTAGACAAGCTGGGCTATTCTGAGCTCAGTCATTCCAGTATCTCATCACATTCCTCTTGATGTATTTCTTCTGTCTAATGTACTTCCTGTCAGTTTCATTAATCTTTCTCTGTATAATTTCTTTTTATCATCTCTGTGTTCTGGAGTGCCATCTTTGCCCATTTTCTTTCGGTATCAGATCAATTTTTAATTTGCGGCTTCTGTTTCTGTGACATTTTAGGATTTAAAATTTGCATTCTCTGCACTTGTTATCTCAAACCACAGAAAAACAGTTGAATGTAATTGCAACAAAACATAAAATTAAACTAAGAACATACACAAAAAGACAAAGTCACTGGGGAGGCAAGGACATTATGATCATATGCAAGAAAATGGGAAATAAAAGTTTCACAGAGTCCCAAAGCAACGACGACGTTCAAGGATAAGTGCTAGTAGAGAGACTGGAAAGTAGCCACTTGCACATAAATTACTCTTTCTTTCTTTCCCAGTCCTTTTCTGTGACTAACCAACCCCTACCCACTTACAAGTCATAGGCTCCAATAGCCTCACTGGTAATTTTACTCTTGCTTAGGAAAAACCCTATAGTCCTCCCACTTACATGTTGAAACACTGCGTGGTCATCCTAAGTTGCCCCTTCCTCCTGATGAAGCTTTTTGCCCCAAACAGTAAGTTGCTCCCAGGGCCATTCCCCCAAATGTCCATGGGTAGCACATACCTTCTTCACATTGTCATTGCCTTGCATATTGCAGGACCTTACTAAACACTGACCAAGAGCCTGTGCATATGAAACATATGAATGGAATCCAGTAGATGAATGCAAATAACACTAAAAAGTCTTGTCCTCTTCCACTATCACTTGCCTAATATCATGATAACCAACTTCATTCATTCATTCAACTCTCTCTTCATACATCCATTCAATTCATTCAACCCTCACTTCCAGGACACTCACCCTAGCTTATTAATTGATGGTGGGGTCATATTGATGTTCTTTCACCAAGAACATTCATTCAGTATTCTCCTTTGAAAGGCTTCCTAATCCTGGGTGGTTAGGAATATAAATATTACATCGGTTATAAAATAAATAGTTGATAAGTGTGGGTGATACTGAATAGTGTAAATGGATAAGAGTGCAGGTTCTAGAGTCAGATAAGCCTCAGTTTGAATTCAAATTTTACTACTTAAAAACTTGAGCACATCACTGGTTTATTTAATAGATTAATAATATATAGTGCACTCAATAAACAGCATTTATAACCCAAAAGGTAATATAATTATTACATTTCTGTAAGTTAATGATGTATTTTTCACAATTCAATGCTTTTGAAATCAGGATATTATTCAAAATCAGTATTAAATGAAACTTGCCTGCTGTTTACCCTCTCCCTTCCCAGTTGTTATTACATTAATGGTGAATTTTCTAATATTTGTTGTAAGATTCAAGGAAATATTTGTATCTAAGAATCAAGGAAATTAAGGTTCATGGAATGACAATGACTAAAACTTTGGTGTTCTTTGACAGTAAACATACCCTTCAGGTCAGACTCCCCAACTATAATATTGTTCATGTCTTGTATATGAAGGCAAAGAGTCAAAATTTCCCTTAGGTCCTATTCTCCCATTTGCAGATGCACAGCCAAGTGGGGTCACAGAGGCTAATTTACCAAGAAGTTCATGGAGCTTAAATTTCCAGCTCCCTGCTTTCACAGGCATCTAACAATATCCTAAGAAGGGCCCTGCTAATGTGTTCATATGGTCAAATATTTACATAATTTGCAGATTTCCTTGTTTTATTTTCCTTATAAAGGTCCCCATTGTATAAATGTCAGGCCCCATAAAACTCAGAATCACTCATTGATGTTATCCCGAGGTATTAATGTGGTACAGTTTGTATTTGGGGTTCCGTGCCTTCTGAGTACAGGTGACCCTTAAATGACATGGGTTTGAACTGCGAGAGTTCACTTATACATTAATTTATTTCAATGAAAATTACATTGGGTGCACCTGCCTCTCTTTTCTGCCCTTCCATCTCCTCCACCTCTTCTGCCTCTGCCATTCCTGAGACAGCAAGACCAATGCTTCTTCTTTCTCCTACTCCTCAGCCTACTCAATGTAAACACAAACAGGATAAAGACCTTTATGATGATGATGATCTGCTTCCACTTAATAAATAGTAAATATATTTTCTCTTTCTTATAATTTTATTTTCTTTCTTTTTATTCCTTTTTTCTTTTCTTTTTCTTTTTTTTTGGAAACAGGGTCTTGTTTTGTTGCTCAGGTTGGAGTGCAGTGGCAGGATCCCAGCTCACTGCAGCCTCAACCTCCCTGGGCTCAAGCAATCCTCCCACCTCAGCCTCCCAAGCAGCTGGCATCACAGGCATGTGATACCATGCCCAGCTAATTTTTGTTTTCATGTGTGTGTGTAGATACAGGGTTTTGACATGTTACCCAGGTTGGTCTCAAACTCCTGGTTCAAATGATCCACCTGCTTTGGACTCCCAAAGTGCTGAGATTACAGGTATGAGCTGCCATGCCCAGCCCATGATTTTCTTAATAATGTTTTCTTTCTTTTAGCTTACTTTATTATAAAAATACAGTAGATAATACAGATAACAGACAAAATATGTTTATCAGTTAGACTTATGTTATATTATCAGTAAGTTTTCTGCTATCAGTAAGGCTTCTGGTCAACAGCAAGCTATTAGCAGTTAAGTTTTGGGAGAGTCAAAAGCTATAAATGAATTTTTGACTATGCAAGAAGGTCAGCGCCCCTAACCCTCATGTTATTCAAGGACCAATTGTATTTCCTTGGCCTGTGTTTCTCTTCCCCTCCATCAAAACCTGCTCTTGGGAAAGGATCTTCTATTTGCCTTTAAAGCCTTAGTGTGAATTTAAGCCAGTGTGGTCTACCTCTTCCCAGATTTTTTACATTCTTCATCATCATCCTAATGTAGAATGAAAGATTGTTCACTCAAATGAAATGTCTGAAACAGATTGAAATATTATTTGGGGCCACAAAAAGACTTTTCCATCATTCCTAAACATATACACTGAAGATACTTTCCTACTATGTCTATACGTAGGCATAGCTCATAGGGCTGTCTAAACTGATTTCCATCTATTCAACATTATCACAAAGTTAGCAGCAGATAAGGTTCTTCTGCAGTGTAAACAGTGGAGACAGCACATATAAATGTGAATGAGATAAGACATTACTTCTTTTGTACTTCAGGTGCTTTATTCTGCTCATTCACCTGCCCCTCGCTTTGTGCATCCTTCCCTCCAACATGCATTGAGCACCTGCTAAGTGACGGGCACTGGGACATTGAAATAAGCGTTAATATTGCCGAACGAATGAGGGAATTAATGAATGAATCAAGCAAACACTGATTTTTGTGGTGATACTACAGTTCTGTCCCTAGTTTTCATTTTCCAATTTTCTTCATTAGAGAAGACTAATATTATCATTGTCCTCATGTTTCCTCTAATTGTGCCTCTAGTTATTCTATGGTCCTCAAGAATAAATGGGTTTTTGTTTGTTTGTTTTGCTCTTTTCTTCTTATTTACTAAGAGGCTCAAATAAGCAGGTAAACTGGAAAGCTGGTTAAAAGCAAGGGTTTCTTTTAAAATCTATTAATTATTTCAAAGAAATTACATGTCCTTCTCCCTTACTTCCATGGTGCTGCAACTACAATACATTGGAAGAAGTGGCATAATGTCACTGCATTTATTGAGACTTCAAAGGAGTTGATCTTTATTAAACATAAACAATCATAAGCAATGATAACAAATGAAGGATTATGCTCATATGACGAATCATACAATCCATTCCTTTATCCATACACGTCTACCACCAGTGGTCCTCTGATCATACACTAAGAAGAACTGTATAAATTAGAGAGAGTCTAACTTTTAGGAGTTAGCCTCAATGTCATTTTCTCTGAGAGGACTTCCCTGATTTCCTTTCCTTCACAAACTAAGGTGGGTACTTCCCACCATGGACTCCTATAGCATCCTGTAATAGGAATAATAACATCTTATTACTGTTGCTTGCTTAATTATCAGTTTTCCCCACTGGACCATAAAGTCTATGAAGAAAAGCATCACGTCAGTCTTGCTCACCATTTTATTCTCAGGGACCTGGAAAATTCTAAGAATGTTACAAATAGTCAATAAATGAAGGAAGGAAGGGAAGAAAGAAGGAAATGAAGGCAGTTAGAATGACTACTATAAAGAAGACAGTAAGAAATGCTGTGAGGTATGCAGAAAAGAGAACTCTTATACCTGTTGGTGGGAATGTAAATCAGGACATCCATTATGGAAAACAGTATGGAAGTTCCTCAAAAAGCCAGAAATATAACTACTTGTATGATCCAGTAATCCCAGTACAGGGTATGTATCCAAAAGAAAGTAAGTATGCTGAAGAGATATCTACACTCTCATGTTCACTGCAGTACTATTCACAATAGTCAAGTTATGAAATCAACCTAAGTGTCCATCAGCAGATGAATGGAGCCAGGTGTGGTGGCTTAGGTATGTAATCCCTGCACTTTGGGTGGCTGGGGCAGGAGAGTCACTTGAGACCAGAAGTTTGAGGCCGCCATGGTCAACACAGCAAGACTCTGTCTCTACAAAAAAATGAAAAAATTAGCCAGGTGTGGTAGCGCGGGCCTGTAGTTTCAACTACTTGGGAGGCTAAAGCAGGAGGAGCGCTTGAGCCCAGGAATTCAAGGCTGCAGTGAGCTATAATTGCACCACTGTACTCCAGCCTGGGCAAAAGAACAAGACCCCATCTCAAGAAAAAAAAGAACGGATAAAGAAAATGTGGCATATATATATGCAGAATACTATAGAGCCATAAAAAAAGAATGAGATCTTGTCATTTGAGGCAACATGAATGAGCCTGGAGGACACTGGGTTAGGTGAAATAAGTAGGGCATAGAAAGATAAATACCACATATGTTCTTGCTCATATGTGGAAGCTAGGAAATTTGATTGCATAAAAGTAGAGAGTAACACTGTTGTTACTAAAGGCTAGGAAGGGTGGGGAGTGGAGATAGAAGAGGCTGGTTAACAAATCCAAAATTACAGCCAGATAAAATGAATACATTCCAGTGTATGATAGCACTGTAGGGTGATTATAATTAACATAATTTATTGTACATTTTCTAATGGTTAGAAGATTTCGAATGTTCCCAACACAAATAAATGATAAATGTTTGAAGTGATAAATTTGTGAATTATCCTGATTTTTTTTTTTTTTTTTTGAGACAGATCTCGCTCTGTTGCCCAGGCTGGAGTGCAATGGCGCGGTCTCGGCTCACTGCAACCTCTGCCTCCTGGGTTCAAGGGATTCTCCTGCCTCAGTCTCCTGCGTAGCTGGGATTACATGTGCCTGCCACCATGCCTGGCTGATTTTTGTATTTTTAGTAGAGATGGGGTTTCGCCATGTTGGCCAGACTGGTCTCAAACTCCTGACCTCAGGTGATCTGCCTGCTTGGCCTCCCACAGTGCTGGGATTACAGGCGTGAGCCACCGTGCCCGGCCAAGTTATCCTGGTTTGATCATTACACATTGTATACATGTATTGCAATATCACTCTGTATCCCGTAAGTATGTATAATTATTATATGTCAATTAAAAATAATTTTAGGAAAAAGGAAGGGAGGAAGGAAGAAATTTTTCAAATATTGGGAGAGCCAATTGTTGAGTTTATTTAGTATTCAAAATGCAATAATATGGACAGTACTTTTGGAAACACTTCCTTTATGACTGGGATTTCACCAACTCCTTTCTGTGCTTATTGAATTACTGAAAATAATATCAAAAAGTGTTATTTCCTCTTCTGATTCCTCTAGGAGATGAAGACACAAATCACAGAGTCCACATGACTTCAGCCAAAGTGGTTCTTCTTGGTTCTTAAGTCATTGTTTTGGAGTCAGCCCAGCTATCCAGACTATACCATCTGCACTGTGTCCTAAACTTTCTCACTTTCCCATCTGACTCTTCCCTGTATTTTTAGATTATCAACTCTTTCCTTTGACTCATCTCCCAATGTACACATGATCATCATCATTCTAATGAAAGGGAAAGAGTGTGTGGATCATCCAAAGGGGTGAGTTGTCCACACATTGCTCAAATGTGTCTCTATTTGGCTTTCAGATGCATCATGTAGATTTTCATATAACCAGATAATTCACCCACTATTCAGAAAACTGAGAATTCTTCTCTAAGTGGCAGTCAAAATTTGCAAACCACAGCTGTTTTTAGCAATTGAGTCATTGTCTTTCAGGTGCCAAAAATATCACCTATCATATTCCCCAGAGTTCAAAAAAAGAGGAAAGAGGAGAAAAAGCAAAGAACAAGTTGAGGATAAAGGTAATGTAAAGCTTCTCTAGTCACAGAAATTATTAAAAATAGCTATAATAACTATAACAACAATAATAATAGCAATAAGAGCTAGCATTCAATAACAATGAACAAAACAGGGCTTTCTCACATGACTTTCCTAATCTACCTAAGAGGGAGGGAGAATAGTATCCTTAGTATCTTCATTTTACAAAGAGACAAAATCAGAGAAATCAAGTAAGTGACTGGCCCAAAGCCACACAGCTATACTTAAGCCAGGCCATCAGACTTCAAATCCTGGGCCTAATACCCTATTCAAACAGCCTTACCAGTGATTTATCAAGCCACTCCCACATGGCACCATTTTGGTGAAAAATCTGCCCTTTTTCTACCACTGTGGGCCTAATGGGGCCCTTAGGACTTCAATTCTACAAAGAGAGAAGAAACAAAGTACACTTCCAGCTTTGGGGTGAAGGTTCCAGGTATATAGACAATAAAATCTTACTTGGAAGGCCAGGCATGGTGGCTCACACTTATAATCCCAGCACTTTGGGAGGCCAAGGCGGGTGGATTGCCTGAGCTCAAGAGTTCAAGACAAGCCTGGGCAACATGGTGAAACCCTTGTCTCTACCAAAAACACAAAAATTAGCCAGTCGTGGTGGCATGTGCCTGTGGTCCCGGCTACCAGGGAAGCTGAGGTGGAAGGATTGCTTGGCCTGGGAGGCTGAGGTTCAGTGAGCTGAGATCCTGCCACTGCACTCCAACCTGGGTGACAAAGTGAGACCCATCTCAAAAAAAAAAAAAAAAAAAAGACCGGGTGCAGTGGCTCATGCCTGTAATCCCAGCACTTTGGGAGGCCGAGGCGGGCAGATCACGAGGTCAGGAGATCGAAACCATCCTGGCTAACATGGTGAAACCCCGTCTCTACTGAAAATACAAAAAAATTAGCTGGGTGTGGTGGCAGGCACCTATAGTCCCAGCTACTCAGGAGGCTAAGGCAGGAGAATGGTGTGAACACAGGAGGTGGAGCTTGCAGTGACCTGAGATCGCGCTACTGCACTCCAGCCTGGGCGACAGAGCAAGACTCTGTCTAAAGAAAAAAAAAAAAAAAAAAAAAAAATTAAAAAAACATGAAACCTAACTTGGCCCATCTCTGAAATAATTTGAGGAACTTGCAAGAAAGTCATTTGGCTAGTGCACCCTAGTTTGTACTTTGGACCCTAATTCCCAAGAACCCTCCTCCCCACCCACCAAGGACTTCAGGAACAGTCAAAGCAACATTTCAGCAATCAAAGTTTGGGGATCCTGGTCTAGTCTCCTAGCTCTCATGTCCCCAGGGAAGGCCAGTGCTTAGTACACCTTGGGTTGTGGAGAGAGACTCTCCTCTTGGAGGCCCTAACAACTGGGTCCAGACTGCTTTAGCCAATGAGAAGTCTATCTAGTGGTTCAAATCTCAGGGAATCCATGATCCAGCAACACCTCTAGCATATACTCACTTAAGGCAATATCTGGCAAGAGCTTTGTAAAAGAGAATCGGGGGAAAAAATCAGGGAAATGACTTAAAGCCTACTAAATGAAACAGGGAGGATGAAAGTGTGGAAGATCATATTTTCCAAAAATGACTGCAAAAACATTTCTGGTCTTATATGCTTTTCTAGATCTAGAAGATCATATTTTCCAAAAATGACTGCAAAAACATTTCTGGTCTTATATGCTTTTCTAGAGTATTGCCACTCCCCCATCGAAAGGAGGAGCTTATTTCTTTTCGCCTTGAAGCTTGGTGGGTCTTGGGGACTACTTCAATGAATAGGATATGGCTAATGTGATGCCATGTGACGTCTGAGGTTAGGTTAGGAAAAGTGATACAGCATCCCCTGTCAGAGATGGGAGTGAACAAGTCTTCTGATGGTCCCAGATACTAACCTTTCAGTAATCCCAGCCTTTAGGTCTTTTAGCTCAGGCTTCAGACATCATGGAGCAGAGACAAACCATTCCCTCTGTACTCTTTGAGATTTCCTGACCCATACAATCCTTTGGCTTAATAAACGGCTGTTTTATGCTACTAAGTTTTGGGGTAATTTGTTGCACAGCACGAGATAATCAGAATAGGAACCCTGGCTTGAGGGGACCCTGGGCATGTTCTCTTTGCAACTGCCAAAAGGTAAGTCCAGACCCTGCTGCGAAGCCTAGCCCTCCCCTGCCAGGTGCTTTCTGCATATAGTCATCTCTCAGGGGTTCCACTGTTCCTCCCTGTGACAGCACTTACCCTTACCCTTCTAAATCCATTAGGCTTATTTCTAAAGATCTGAATACCAATTGTGCACAGGGTTTTAGCTCTTTTCCTGAAGTTTATTGGGCCCAGATAAATCAGGAGATAAGTTATTTCAGTTTTCAAACTGGTTCACATGGTCAAGGCATATACAGTGGGGGAGGGTAACGGGAAGTGGGGATAAAGAAAAGAACCTAACTTCCAACATCTTTGTCTTAGTTCTGACCTACAGCCACTTGTACTTAAATAATAACATGAGTGCAGTTAGAACCTTCACTCTCAGTGCCTTGATAGAACTGAATCATTTTACTTCCAACAACAACCCTCTGATCAAACTCAAAACTGGAAAAGCCAAAACTATAGGAATTTGACTATCTTGTACACTATTGTAATATAAACACTTAGAACAGTGTCTAGATGTAGTAAGCATCAATAAACATTTATTGAATGAAGTAATAAACAAATGAATTAATGACAGAAAATTCTTCCCTCCTTCTTGAGGGCAATATGTAATATCAGATTAGCATAATATGCTTAGAAAACTACAGTATTCAATAGGTTAACATTCTATTACATTAGGTAATATGTTTTCAATCTGCTGAAAGTAAGTGTTAAAACTTACTTTACCTTGAGGGCAGAGACCATGTCTTATACCAGTTTGTATCCCCAGCATCTGACACTTTGCCTTAGGTACTCGCTAAATGCTCAGTGAATATTTTTCACTAAATGAATATCAAACAGGGACTGGTAGAAATATTTCAAATGATTTAGTTCTCCTAGGCTTTGCCTAGTGAAAGGCAGTGACAGATAAGGGTGCTGGTCAATGCACCTGATCCCTGGAGGGATCAGATTGGGATGTAGTAGTTCAGAAGTTCTGAGGCTTCTCAGCCTATCGAACTCGAGAACAAGAGAATTCCAGATGCTGTTTATAATCTGAGTATGACATTGGGATGAATACAAAAAAGGTGAAGCCTTCCACTTCAGCTCTGAAAACTGATGTTCTTTGATTTCTTCAAATAGGATTTCCTTTCAGAGCTATAAATGAGCTATTAATTTGTCTGTTTATTAATTCATCTTGTATTTATTGAGAGCCTACTTATTACAAATTTTTTCCAAAGATTTGTTTAATTCACTCAAGAAATAGCAAACTATTCAAAGGGTCCCCATTCCCTGGAGAAGAACCTTAACCGAGCAACCAAAGATAATAATATATTGTAGGCCATGACAATTGTAGATGTAAGATCCTCACAATTTAGAATTAACTAATCCAGTATTTCAAAATGTGATCCATAATTGGCATTATGGAAAATCACTTGACA
The DNA here is from genome assembly GCF_000951035.1 of Colobus angolensis palliatus. Lineage (NCBI taxonomy): Eukaryota > Metazoa > Chordata > Mammalia > Primates > Cercopithecidae > Colobus > Colobus angolensis. The sequence goes on from NW_012121754.1 coordinate 538,157, forward strand.
GATTATTAAAAATAGAGACCTCTGGGAGCCACTCCAGCCATATTAAATCAGAACCTCAGGAGTGAACTTAGAAACTTTAGTGAGCACCACTGGTGATTCTGATTGTCCTCAGGTCTGAGAATCACTGACCAAAGGTGTGCTGACAGCACCTACATGCAATTGCTTAATATAATATAGCTTTCCTCTCAACTTTACAAAATTAAGATCTTACTTGGCTAATTCTAAGACACCTAGGAACAGTGTAAATATGGCTTAGAATTGCCAATGCCCCAGACTGGAATTTCACTGAATGAATATAATCATTTTCTCCCTTAAGTAACCTAAAATAAACCCCTCCAAAAAAGAAAATATCAGGTAAATCTATTCTTCCCTTACGAAACTCACAGTTTAGAAGCAATTAAAATAGAGATGCTTTAGGTCAGGCACAGTGGCTTACACCTGTAATCCCAGCACTTTGGGCAGCTGAGGTGGGTGGATCACTTGAGGTCAGGAATTCAAGACCAGCTTGGCCAGCATGGTGAAACCACGTCTCTACTAAAAATATAAAAATTGGCTGGGTGTGGCAGCTTGTGCCTGTAATCCCAGCTACTTGGGAGGCTGAGGCAGGTAAATTGCTTGAACCCACGAGGCAGAAGTTGCAGTGAGCTGAGATCATGCCGCGGCACTCCAGCCTGGGCAACAGAGCAAGACTCCATTTCAAAAAAAAAAAAAAAATTAATTAAAAACAATAGAGATGCTTTAAACCTTGATATGGCACACACAGACCCTTTTCAATTTGAAGAACAACAAATAACAGGCAACAATTGTGATGGGGGGCTTGTGACCATGCCCATCTGGACTGTACTATTTTCCTATTTTTCTACCCTGGTTCCCACAGTGCTGAGGCCCAGCTGAGACTTTGTGTCTTTTTCCTTGCCTTACCCCTAGACTTGCTCCTTTTCTTCCCAGGATACTTTTACTCACTTTCTGGATTTTCCTAATCTGGTCAGACAGTGTGTCTAACAGGCGAGTTTTCAGGAAGTCCATCACCTTGACCACCCGGCCATCAATGTAGCAACTGGAATGAAAATAAAATAAGAATCAGATAAAATCTCAAGCAAAGGACTATAAATACATTTTTCTAGCTGGAGGTCTCTGTTGCCTGAGGAAACAAACCAGGGTTCCACCTGGACTCTCACATTCTAAAAGGTTTTGACCCTGGGTACTTTTCAAACAAATAATAACCTTTTTATCTTCTCCATTTCCACCGCTATTTGTGGGCTAATACTGTTATTTTTTTCAGCTTTTGTCACATGAAACCCCAATGCGTACTTGACGGAATTGATGGAAATTCCATAATACAAATTGGGTAATGAGGAAAAACTTACTTTTTTTTCCCTTGGGGAAGTAATTTAACACTCATCCCACGCCCATCGCTAATCCCACCTTAAAGTAATAAAGGTATGTGAGAGATTTGAAATAATACTCAATCATTTTAATAAGTTTTTTCATACCTTTAAATAAGAAAATAAATACAAAAGCAAAAATCTGACTTAGTGTAGTGAGTGAGTCTCCAGCTCATTCCTGTGGGCGAACACTCTGTAGTCAACCTGCTACCAAAATATGCCGTGGTTGCCTACTACCCCCAGAATGAATGAACAAAGGAATGAATGATGTACAAAGGTGGAAGAGCCCTCTCCTAAAATAGTAACAACTTGATATTCATTGGTTTTTGTTTTGGTTTGGTTTTTCTTAGCTTAAATGAAACATTAAGTTGTGTTGACACTATGTTGTAAATATTTGACCAAAACAGGCCCATCCAGCTTTGTGGAGATATCCTTTGTGAGACTCTTTTCTGAAGACTAAGCTAAGGCTGACCCAGGGTTAGGTGACCTTCGTTACCTCAGACCTTCCCTTACCCCCATCTTGGCAAAGTTCTGAATTCCATCAATTTCTAAATGCTTGTGATTCCTAGGTGCCTTTTCCAATCCACTAAGCTATCCTTGGTTGCTGGCTAATGATAAATTATTTCATTTTTAAGAAGCAGCCACCCATCACTACATATTATAGAACTATGTGAAAATTATTTTCAATGTTAACTCGCTATACCAACATGTGATGTATTGGAATGGTTAATTTTTAAATGTTTGTTTTATTGTAAGGCAGGTGCTTTCATTGAGGTAAGGGTGGTGATCTACCCACTCAGCCTTCCTTTTGGCCTCACTTACCACTTCACAACATTTCCACAGAATCCAGTGCTTAAACCATTGGAATGTTGGAGCAAATTTGGGTTTTAGCCAGAAATATCTGAGTTCAAATTCCAGATCTGATATTTACTAACTATATGATCTTGGGTAAGTTACGTAGCCTCTATGGGCCTCAGTTTTTTTATTCTTAAATGGGGGATAATATATCTTCTCCTCAGGCTTAATTGAGAATTAATGAGATAACAAACGTAAAGTTCCTGGCATACAGTAGGGACTGAACAACTTTTAGTTCTTTCTAATTGTCAGCTCACAAAGATGGGATTATAAACAATAGGAGACTGATAAATTAAGTTATGTGTAAATATAGAATACTATGACAGTGGAATTTCTGTGCCGGGGGTACATGTAATTGAAAATTTTTGATGGTTACTTATATCAGGAAATAAAATAATAACATGTCCGTTGCCTCATCCCTTGTATAGATGCCAGACTCAGATCCAATAAACATTTATTATGTGCAATATATAGTGCTGGACATATCCATGTCCATTATCCTATCTCATAACCTGCTCATAGTAGTACTTCTTAATTAGCACCTCTGATTTTTGAAAAAAGATCAGATACATGGCATACTACATGGAAGCCAGGCATATTGAGACAGAGTAGTGTTAAAATTAAAAATAATTTAAGCAATGCTAATCTAACACACATTTGAGGAACATGAATACTTGCTACTATATTATATGGTGACCAGGAATATAACAAGTAATGCATTGTAATTATTCTTTTATTATTTAATCAAATATATTATAGTTTCCTCTTTTCTCAGTTAGTTCCCCAGTAACTACATTAAACATCAATATTTATAATTTTTGTTAGCAACACACATAGTTTAATATTTATTGAGATAAAAATTCCAGATGTAATTTTTCAGTATGTAGGATTTCCTGTGAAGAATCTCTCTAGCCTACCCCAATCTGTGGCCCATGGTTGAGGTTCCTTCACTCCTTTCCTCCTTCCTTTTCTCAAGTACCCAGAACCCGGAGTCACAAAACCTTGGTTCAGTCCCTTCTTTAAAGTGGGTTTCAAAAAATCCAAATCTATAGCATTTTCACAGGGTTGGTGTACTGATTACATAAGGAAAAATGCTGGGCATGGGACCTGGCATATAAAACCTATTAAATAACCAGATCTACCCTGTTCAGATTACTTAACAGCCCAAGGCAGCAGAAACTTACACTGAAAGGCCATGGATGGGATGCGCAGGGGGAGCATCCCTCTGGAGGAGAGCATGCCACCTGCTGTAGAACTTGGAGTGAGGAAAGTGTAGAGCAGCAAGAACAGACTCTGGATTCCCAGCAGGGGTGAGGCAGAGGCATGGATGGAGATGGCTGTGATATGTTGTAAAAATTTGGAGTTTGAAAAGACCTTAGTGGTCAGCTGGCCTAAAGCATGTAAGCTTGATACAATATCCCTTAGAAGTGATTCTCTGGTTCTGCTTGAACATATCCAGGGACAGGAATTCACTGTCATACACTACGAGGACTGTTTCACTGCATCACAGCTCTAATTGATGAAAAGCTCTTCTGACATGGTGCTGAAATCTGATCCCTGTTACCTCCTCTCAATGGCTAGCATTCTATCTTCTTCAACCCAGAAATAGTCCAATTGCTCCTTCATGTGATACATGGGAGATGAAATCCACTAACCTTGGCTTAAGCTTTTTAGCCTATTCTTGTCCCCAGTTTTAACCTTACAAGCTGGATCCAATCATTCTCAAGTGGTCTTGGGCTATTCCTATGGGCTGTGAATTGCATTGGAGCAGGAGGAGATACAGGCATGGAAATCAATAAACAAAGTTATCTTATCTCAATAGTGCTGGCAAGAAATGATCTGGGTCTAAATAAGGGAGAGAACAAGAAAAGTGAAAGCGAGCAGCCATGAAGGAAGAACAAATAAAGCTTCTGTAGAGGGTAAAAGAGAGGAAGGGAGTCACTGATGACCATGAACATGTAAGAGAGATTGCCTTGGAGAACACTGTTGCCAAAGAAATGTAGGTTAGTCATATGGGAATACAATTTGTTAAGAGAGATGAAAGATACTGTCTGACATATCAAAAGTGTACAGAATATCAAGAAAGAACTACATACCAGGTAGCTGGAGATATGAGAAAGAGGTACAGAGAAGTTGAGACAAGAAATGTTGACGTGGGGGTCTTTTTCAGGTTATAAGTAATGGACAAAGCCATGAATGCAGATGAGCTCTTCAAGAGAATAAGGGAAATTAAAAGAGATGTCAGAGACCCTTTAAAATGCTTCTAAAATATGGCCCTGGGCATTGCCTCTACCTTTGACCCAGCTAAGGACCCTTCCTCCTCTAGCCTGATGATCACAGCATCTTTTTAATAACTTCAGTCTGAGTCCAATTCACAGTTGAATGTCAAAGGAATCCTCACATTATACTGAGAAGTTTCAGCAACGTTCATCTGCAACCTTAAACCCACATTTATATTGTACTATGGAAATATGAACTTTGGTCACCCAGAATTCAGCATCGCTTTTAAGAGAGGGGATCATTTAACCATAGGGTATGGCCGGGTGCGGTGGCTCAAGCCTGTAATCCCAGCACTTTGGGAGGCCAAGGCGGGCAGATCATGAGGTCAGGAGCTCGAGATCATCCTGGCTAACACGGTGAAACCCCGTCTCTACTAAAAATACAAAACATTAGCCAGGCATGGTGGCTGGCACCTGTAGTCCCAGCTACTCGGGAGGCTGAGGCAGGAGAATGGCATGAACCTGGGAGGCGAAGCTTGCAGTGAGCCGAGATTGCACCACTGCACTCCAGCCTGGGCGACAAAGCAAGACTCTGTCTCAAAACAAAACAAAAACAAACAAACAAACAAAACCCATAGGGTATGAATTTATCAATACCTAAACCTTTTTCTTGGATATTCTTGGACAACTAACTTACTGCACTTACCCATTGTAAATGTGAAGCTTCTAAGAAAACATTCAGCATCAGCAATCTGTGGCTATTTGAAAGCTTCTTCCCAGTTACAGAGCTTTGGTTCTCTGATGGTAGTTGCATGTGGTGATAGGTCCAATCTAAATATATCATTTGTATCTGGGCATGAAGGAGGTGGAGTAGTCTGTGGTGACCATTTTGTAAGAATAAATTGCTAAAAATGGTGATAACGGTGATTTCTTTTTTTCTTTTCTTCCCTCTCTCTTTTTTTTTTAAACCTAGCAGAACGGTCTAGAATCACCTAGACTGACACTTTTAGGCAAATCATAGTCATCCTTCAAGCTCTCTTGAAATTCAGCATCACTTAAGATCATACCACAAGTGGCCGAGCTGTTCCACTAAAAACCAAAGCCAAAAAAGGCTGTGCAGAAATAACCTTTCTGAGAACTATCACAAAAGCAATGAAGTTGAAACTTTCGTATTAATACATGGTCAAAAGGTCTGTCTCGCCCAATGCCAGCAATTTATTCCTGCCTCTAGATTGGCAGCTCACATCAAGCATGTATCCAGGGAAGTGGCAAAGATAGCAGACTATACAAAGTAAAAGGAACCACTTATCAATGCATTCACCAACTCTCCTGTCCCCCTTAATTTTACATTTTAGTTCCAGCACAATACTCTTCATCTTATTTTATTTAGTGTTGTCCTTTATTTTTATTATAAAAGAACTAGATGCTCATTGTAGATGAATTAGAGAATGAACATGAACAAAATAGAAATAGGAAAATGGAAAATCACCTACAGTATAAGCACAACACCTAGAGAGGCTCATTGCAACATTTTGGTGCATACTCTTCCAGTTTTTCATAGTAAATAAACATAAAATTTCCCATAATTAGTTTTTCAATAAACCTGTATTCCAGATCCTATTCAACTAGCATTTAAACTTAAAATTGCTCCAAATGAGACATCCAAGCCCATCTCATGGGGATACTGTCAGAATGATTAGAGACTCCCAGTCAAAGCATCTTAGTCTTATTTTAATTTCGTTCTGGCCATTTAGAGGTCCTCTGCCAGGGGCAGAGCTCACCTCCTTCCTGTCTCTGTCAGCCAAGTTTTAACCCCATTCCCATCCCACTGACCCCCTTCCTCAGGCCACTAGATTCAGTCTTCAGGATTGTACTATAATTAGCCACTTATGCCCATTAGGCTCTTAAAATATTTAATGAGGAGAGTTTGTTGGCTCCAGGGGCAGCTGGTTTTGTTTACCTGGCCCTTTACTTTAAAAGGAAAAACCTTTGCCCTTATTATCTGACCCCTTCTTTCATTTCAGGTAATTGCATTAGTGCGGGCTTCCCAATGCTCAGGAATTTCCGGACTTATTTTGCTCCCTGCTGGTTTCAAGGAGGAGGGGCAGTCGGCTCAGAATTCTAACACCCAGCCTGCTGACTGGGCAGGTAATTCCAGAAAATCGGGGCCTTCCCTACTGAAGGGGGAGAAGCTTGGATAATCATTAGAAAAACCCTGTTGACCTATAAAACCTATTCTGCCACCTCGAAGCAAACCCTGGAGAAAGGCTGCTTTGAGTATTTAGGCTTTATAAATTGCACTTGCCCCTCCTCCAGAGGCCCTCAGCCTGGGCTCCTGCTGAGCACTTGGCATCAAGCTTTTCTTCTGAGGCTACATTAGTTTTCATCTTCTTTGCAATGGGTCAGCCTTCCTATCTGTGTTTCAGAACTGCTTTGGGCAGGAAAGCTTAGATGAAATGAACACTGTTACAAAAAAAGTCAACCTTCCTATCCTGTGTTTCAGAACTGCTTTGGGCAGGAAAGCTTAGATGAAATGAATGCTGTTACAAGGAAAGGTTCTACAGTATACAGATGTTTCTTTGGCTTTCTTAAACCAGTTCAAATAATTCCATACGGGAATCATCTAACCTACTAAAGGGACATAGTTCAGTAAGAAAGAGTTTGTACTCTGGAAAAATGGTATAGAAAAATAGTACAGGTAAAGGTCAGAGTTGTGAGCAATACTAAAGGCAAATAATGTCTTTAATGAAAGAACGAGTGCCTGTAAGATTTAACCCACAATGAGCCAACCGAAGCTCAAGTGCTATGCCAATGGCTCCATTTTCTTCATCTTCTTGCTCTCCTAACTCTTTGCATGCTTTGGGTCCTGCGCCTCAAGCCCAGACCCTTTTCCCCATATATCCCGAGTTGTATGTGGAGAGGCACTGAGTGTGGGCAGAGACTCAAATCATCTTGATCCCAGCGGTGTTAAGGAGAGGTGTACAGGAAGCTGGGAAAGGAAAGGGGTAGGGAAATCATACGCAGCTCCAGCCATTGGAGTGGGCTCTGGGGAGGGACCTCTGAAAATGTTCAGAATAGTAGCAGGTGATGGCACCAGAATTGTGGGCAGAAGTGGATCCATGTGCTTTTGCTCTGAAATTTACATAAGTTGTGGGGCCCTCTTTAAGAAGAGGAAATCAAAAGTACAAAACAAGGCTGAGCACAGTGGCTCATGCCTGTGGTCTCGGCACTTTGGGAGACCAAAGTGGAAGGATTTCCTGAGGCCAAGAATTTGAGAGCAGCCTGGGCAACATAGCGAGACCCTCATCTCTACAAAAAATAAAAAAATTAGCTGGGCGTAGTGGCACAGGAGGATCACTTGAGCCACAGAATTCGAGGTTACGGTGAGCTATTATGGCACCAGTACTCCAGGCCTGGGTGACAGAACAAGACTCTCTTAAAAAAAAAAAAAGTTAAAAAGCATTTTTTAAACTACAAAACACATAATAGGTACAAAAGTAAATATTTATATCAAACGACAAATCATAGCAAACTCCCAGAAACTTAGAGAATCGAGTTCCTTTCTTCTGAGACCTCTTCAGGCAATTTACCAGAAAAGTTTACATAATGCTTCCTCATAGCAATCTGCCCCCATGCCCTTACGACCTAGAACATCCTACAACTCTCAGCACTCATAGGAATCCATGCAAGAGCGGGGTCTGAAGCTTAATTCATTAGCTTCATGGTAAATTTAATTTGTGAGGCATCAATAACAGGAATGATAGGGTCTAAGTTGCCAGAACCCAACCATCTATGTGCAGTATTTTAAAAAGTTCAGTGTTTGCAGCACTATTCACAATAGCAAAGACTTGGAATCAACCCAAATGTCTATCAGTGACAGACTGGATTAAGAAAATGTGGCACATATACACTATGGAATACTATGCAGCCATAAAAAAGGATGAGTTCGTGTCCTTTGTAGGGACATGGATGCAGCTGGAAACCATCCTTCTTAGCAAACTATCGCAAGAACAGAAAACCAAACACCACATGTTCTCACTCATAGGTGGGAATCGAACAATGAGATCACTTGAACACAGGAAGGGGAATATCATACACTGGGGCCTATTGTAGGGAGGGGGCAGGGGGGAGGGATAGCATTAGGAGATATACCTAATGTAAATGATGAGTTAATGGGTACAGCACACCAACATAGCACATGCATACATATGTAACAAACCTGCACGTTGTGCACATGTACCCTAGAACTTAAAGTATAATAAAAAAAAAATTCAGTGTTTGTAAATTGGGGGTTGCTTATACTGTTACCATATCCTTTCCCTGGCCTCTTTTCATGTAATTGTCATTGTTTGTGGCAGGATAGCACAACTCAACTATAATTAAGTTAGTATATTACTAACTAGGAGAAAATAGAAAGGAGAAAGAGGAAGGAAGGAGTCTTACATATATTAAGTTCCTTCTTATTTGCTATTTTACATATAGTGTCATTTAATCTTCATGAATACTCTCTATTTTGCAGATTAGAAACTACAGCTCACATGGTATTAGTAAGTAGGAAACCAGAGATCATACAGACACTAAGTAACAGATACCAAAAACTTTTCCTTCTGTACTTTGATCTGCCAAGTATCCCAACAATACAGCACCATGCTTACTTCATTGGTCCTGTAGTCAAGTAAAATTGTTTTTCAACTGCCTTTAGTCTTGCCTACTTCAACCAAATTTAAACAATATTGAACTAAATGCAAATTTCTCAAGAAAACAAAACAATTACAACAAAACCAACCCCAAACAATAACAAAAGCAAAAACTGGGGTAGATAAGTAAAAGCATGGAGGTGGTAAAACTACCCTTTTCTTTGTGAAAAAGTTTTTCAAAGTGTTTTAGTAATTGTTATATAAAGAAAAGGGGGCTCCATGGTCAAATAAGTTTAGGAAATGCTGGGTTAAAACCAAATTAAGTAGTACTTCCTGTTTCAGCCATGATAGAATTGAACAGCAACCAATTCAGGCTGTGATTCTTGAGAGGCGAACTTCAGATCCCATTCACCTGAGCTTGCTCCTTGGGACAGGGTAAAGACAGTTTACTGATTACCAAAAATTTGAGCTTTCCTTCCATAGTGCTGAGCTGTTGCCAAGAAGCAGCTGCCCAGCCAGAACCTATATTTTTGCCCCTCTTAGATGGCAGAGGCAGGGGAATGCCAAAACAATGTGAGCAGAAATAATGTGTCACTTCAGGGCTAAAGTAGACGTAGGTGTTTTTCACTTTTGAGCAGAAATTAAGAAGCCATGTCTTCTTTGTAGTGTCTATCCCCATTGCCAGCTGAATGGAAAAGTCTCTGAGGAAAAGCCACAAAATGGTAACTACCTGGGTCCTGGAATGGCCACATGTGAGGCCATCCCCGAGATACATCAGCATTGGACTGTCACGTTAGTGAGAAACAAACTGCTACTGCCAGGCCACTGAGATGTGGGGATTTAATTGTTAAAACAATTTGTGTTATATTAACTAATATATGGGTATTCATTACAACAAAACACCTTTATACCAATCAATCTGTTTGGCCAAGAGTTTATAATAAAAGAGGTTTTCCTTTGAGAAGAAATTCTCCTTATATGAAAATTAAAAAGATTATCCTGGAGAACTTACTTACAATTCTAGTTTGAATTGACTGAGTGTCTATCAGTGATTGGCTGAATAATAACTTTCATTCTAATCCCATGCAAGAACAGTTGATGAGGGGAGATATTATTCTTATATTTCTATATTTAGACATACTGAGCCTGGTGTAAAAACACAGCGACCAAGGTGATTACTAATGACCAAAAAGGACATGGAATCTAGAATGTTGGAAGGGAGGCCAGTTAATAAAGGTCACATATCAGTAGGCGGCAGCCTTTTGACTACATAGAATATTCTTCATTAGGCTTCTAGATACCTTAGTTTTCACTCAGGGACAGCCAATAGTTTGAGGTAGATTTATTGAGACATTCTCATTATTTTGTATCTCACTGAGAACATGAAATCACATGTCCTAACTTGCATGCATCACAAAAGCTAGAGGTTCAACTCTAGCCTGCATGATGTTTCTTACGTCCAGACAACCCAACACATACATCAAACTGCTTTTCTACCTACACTCACCAACACCCTGTATATTTTAGTTCCTGTACCTAACTTTTACAACCAGCAAACTCAATGTCATAGAGCTATACCTTCTTAAAGGATGCTCACTGTGAAGAATATTGCACTGAAAGAATATCTTACCTCACTATGATTCTTTTCATGACAATTTCCACTTCTTTGTTTAAAAAGAAAAGCTAGTTCTCACCATATAAAGCCTTTAAAGGGATTATTTACTATGAAGATATATGTATGTGCATACAAACGTGTGTGTAGATATGTGTTAAGTGAAATAGAAAGAGACTGAGAGGGAGAGACAGTCAGTTCTGTACGATGCAAATCACATCAGTACCAGGAAATAAAATTTAAGTTCCTTGAACTAGTGCTCAGAATATATAATATTTGAAACTGAGAGATGTAAATTTATTCAGCTAATAGGAATTCTAATGTCATAATTGTAAGGTAAAATTTCACATGTCCCTCCATAACAGAATGCTTCTTTACCATCCTTTCTTTCAAAAGATTTCAAGGAATTTATTTTTTTTTTGAGACGGAGTCTCGCTCTGTCACCCAGGCTGGAGTGTAGTGGTGTGATTTTGGCTCACTGCAACCTCTGCCTACCAGGTTCAAGCAGTTCTCTGCCTCAGCCTCCCAAGTAGCTGGGATTACAGGCACCCGCAACCACGCCTGGCTAATTTTTGTATTTTTAGTAGAGACAGGTTCCACCATGTGGGTCAGGCTGTTCTCAAACTCCTGACCTCAGGTGATCCACCTGCCTCGGCTTCCCAAAGTGCTGGGATTACACATGTGAGCCACCACGTCCGGCCAGAAATAGTTCCATTTTTAAAAGTTAATTAAAGACAGAAATAAAAAGAATTGCTCCTTGAAAGAAACAATGATAGTTAACTTTCTAAATTAAGATCAAAAAGGGTAAAATTTCATTTAATATGTTCTCATCACATATTTTAGACAATTAAAGCAGAAGCAAGTATATACATAGAACGAAAGGAAAATAGGGAACAGGAAGGTAAGAGTGAAATGAGGAAGGAAACACCAACACAGTGCATTGGGATCTTTCGGTCCCCCCAAGCCAGCCCACCTTCTCTGCCTCTGTTCTTTACATCTGTGGATCCTACCAAGCCTCATCATTCAGCAACCGTCCCACATACACCCTTTCAGCCATCTGCTTTTTCATCACCAAGTCCATAAAGTGACCTCCCATGATTCACTAGCTTTATACCACCACCTGTCCAATCCTACCTCGGTTAGTGAAACACAACAGAGCAGTTTTTACCCCCTGCCCATTCCCAATCTCCCACTATCTGGCACCTACTCCAAATCCCCTGAGTTCTGTCACTTGAGTGGCAAACCAAGCCTCAATCTCCACTTTCATTCTCCAGGCAGTGCAACCCTTCTTGGCAAAACTACAAAGTCTACATAACTGATCTCTGGAGACCTTCGACTGTTCAGCCTTCTCCACACAAAGCCGAGGCTTAATTAAATGGTATCTTGGCTAAAATGTGACCTGGACTCTCTCTCTCTCTTACCCAGTGGTTCTTAATCCTGACTGAATTTGCATTAACTAAGATAATAATTATTCAAACAAAATTTTTACTTACTGGATAGCAATCTGGACAAGGAGCTAGGAGACTCAGGTTTTCCAATCATCGGTCTTGTCACCTTAAGCAAGTCACTTAGATTCTTTTGTCTTCTTTCATCTACCTAGGTTTTTAAGCGTAGATCAAGGATGGCTAATAACTAATTGTATTGTATCAGTTTTTGCCTCACATATTTTGACACACTGTTGTTAGGTGCATATATGTTTAGGATAATTCTTGGAGAATTAATCTATACATCATTATGTAATGGTGCTCTTTATCCCTGATAATTGTCCTTGTTCTGAGGTCTGCTTTGTCTGAAACAGAGCTGCTTCAGCCATCCTTTGATTTGTGTGTGCATGGTGTACTTCTCTATCTCTTTACTTTTAACCTATCTGAGTCTTTATGTTTAAATTGGGTTTATTGTAGAAAACATACGGTTAAGTTTGTTTTTATATCCTTCCTGACAATCTTTGTCTTTTAATTGGTATATTTAGACTATTCACGTTTAGACTGATGATTAATATAGTTGGGATTAATATCTATTATGCTGTAAGTGTTTTCTATTCCTTGTATCTGTTATTTTTTTAATCTCTTCTGTTTCTGTTTTCTCTGGTTTTAATTGAGCATTTTATATAATTACATTTTATCTCCTCTCTTAGCATATCATTATACTTCTTTCTAAAAAGTTTTATGTGGTTGCCCTAGAGTTTCCAATATACATTTTTAATGAATCTAAGTGTGTCTTCAAATAACCCTGTGCTGCTTCATATGCAGTACAGGTAATAATAGAGTATCCTAAATTTATCCCACCCTTTATTTCTGTCATTCGTTTCCCTTATATATATGTTATAATAACCCAGTACATTGTGGCTATTATTATGTTAAACATTTATCTTTCAGACAAACTAAAATAAGGAAAATAAAATTTTTATTTTACCTTCATTTATTCCTTCCTTTCTTTATGTAGGAAGGACATTTCTTTATGACACTCTTCCTTTCTCTATGTAGACTTGCAATTCTGACCTATATCACATTCCTTCTACCTGAAAAGCTTCTATCAATCTCTGATACAGGGAAAGTCTGCTGGTGATAAATTCTCTCAGCTTTTGTTTGTTTGAGAAAGTCTTTATTTCTCCTTCACTTTTCATGGATAATTTTGCTGGATACAGAACTCTAGGTTGGTGAGATTTTTTCTTTCAACATTTTAATGATTTCACTCCACAATTTTCATGGTTGCATTGTTTCTTATGATACTTCAGATCCTTGTTCATATTGCTTCATATGAATGCACTTCATTGCCTTGTTCCTCTTTAGGTAAGGTATTGTTTTCCTATTGTTTTTCAAGATTTTTCTCTTTTTTCTTTGGTTCTCAGCAGTTTGAATATAATATGTCTGGCTGTAGTTTTCCTGGAATTTATCCTGCTTGGTGTTCCCTGAGCTTCCTGGATCTGTGGTCTTATACCTGTCATTAATTCCAGAAAGTTCTCTGCCATTATTGCTTCAACACTTGAATTACTTAAAGCCATTGTTATTTCATTATTCTTCTGCTCTGTTTTCTCCTTCTTCTCCTTCTGCTATTCTAATTAAATGTATGTTACACATTTTGAAATTGTTCCACATTTCTTGGCTATTCTGTTGTTTTCATTCTTTTACCTTTCTGAATTTCAGTTTGGGCAATTTCTATTGACTTATCCTCAAGCTCACCAATTCTTTCATCAGCTGTATCCAGTGTACTGATGAGCCTACTAAAGGCATTCTTCATTTTTGTGACAATGTTTTTTTTTTATCATTTCCTTTTGATTCCTTTGTAGAGTTTCTATCTCTCTACTTATATTAACCATCTATTTTTGCATGTTGTCTACTTCCATTAGAGCACTTAATGGATTAATCATAAATTCTCCATCTACTAATTCTAATAACTATGTCATATATAAGACTGGTTCTGATACTTTGTTCAGACTGTGTTTTTTCTTGCTTTTGGCTTACTTTGTAATTTTTTGTTGTTGAAAACTGACATGCTGAATTAGGTAATAGGAACTGAGGAAAAAGACTTTTGGCGTGAAGTTTTGGGCGAGGAGTTAGACTGTGTTTGCTATATCTGTAGATGCCAGAAGCTTCAAATTCCTCTAGTATCCTTGTTTATGCCTCTTTTCTTGACTTTAGGCTTTCCTAATTACTCCTCTTCAGAGAGAATTTGTGTCTGGTGAACTCTGTCAGCTGTATTCACAGTTACTATGCTGCTGGTGTGGCAGTCAGTTGTGGGAGAAGTGAAGTATTCTGTAACTTTACGGTTAAGTCTCAGTCTTTTAGTGGACCTGTGTATCTGGGCTATGATCTTCACCTTTTTTTTTCCCAGTAGTATAGCTTTCCCTCTCTATGTAAGACAGAAAGGCTAGAGGGGGTTAGAGTGGGGGGAATGTCCTTTCCCATCTGGGATAAGGCTTGGAGAGTTGGCTTTTTAAATGGAAAATGCTATGGTCATATTTCACAATGATTTACTCTCTCTCCCTGACAGAGTTACTAGGAAATCTTTTTTGGATCCCACAAAAGTGTGGAGCCAAAGACTGCAGCTCCCAGGTTTCTACACTCAAATTAGTTCACACGAAGTCTCCAGCAATTCATCGGAATTACCACTTAAGTGTTGACACCAGCTTATGGCTTCATCAGTTTCTGCTCTTATTAAGCAAATTTTGATGGTAACTGTGGATTCACCTGTCTCTCCAAATTTCAGGGTGGTGTTTGCTCTGCAACATCAATTCTCTGATGCATTCAAGAAAAGTCATTGATTGTCAGTTTGTTCAGCTTTTGCTTGTATGAAATTTCAGCTTCTTCAGCTTTTTCTTGTACAAATAGGAAGTAACAACTTCCTATTTTCATGTTTGAGCTGAAACCAGAAGTCCACTAATGGAATTCTCATCATGCATGTCAACACTGATCTTTTGCAGTTGTGCTGGGAAATACCCTTTATCTCCACTTTGTATTGTCAATTAGTAAGGAATAAAGGTGCATGTGACACACGTGTCATTTTGACCAAGATGATTTCTAAGACCCACTCAAGCTCTCCTCTTTGACACAGAGTGAAATGATACCATATGGTGTCCCCTCAACACATATGAAGATCCTATATTTCAGTCAGTGAAATTGCATTGTATAGAATGTTGTCCAACAGATGTGAATAGGATAAAATCCAACATGTGAGAAAGGCAAAACAAAATGACTTTCCTAAAGGTTTCACATTAGTTTCCTATTTGAGTTTGATTTTTCTTTTTTTTTTAATTAAGATGGAGTCTCGCTCTGTCACCTAGGCTGGAGTGCAATGGCGCAATCTCAGCTCACTGCAACTGCCACCTCCCAGGTTTAAGCAATTCTCCTTCCTCAGCCTCCCGAGTAGCTGGGACTACAGGCGTGTCCCATCACACCTGGCTAATGCTTTGTAATTTTAGTACAGATGGGGTTTCACTGTGTTAGCCAGGATGGTCTCAATCTCCTGAACTCGTGATCTGCTCGTCTCAGCCTCCCAAAGTTGCTGGGATTACAGGTGTGAGCCACCATGCCCAGCCTTGAGTTTGATTTTCTACACCTTCATTTATACATGAGATTGATGAATCATTGTTGTTTTGCACTGTTCCTATGCATGCCTCTTCCTTAATGTGGGTTTTGCTTCTATGTCTTTGAGAGAACAAGATAGACAAAGAGTATTATATTATACCAGATATCAGCATCCATGTCATCACATAATAGACTTTTTTATGAGGACCCACCATAAGAATTTGCATCAAGGCTTATTATCAGGAAAATGATGCTTCTCATGAAAACTTACTTTAATTTCTTGCTTACAGACACTAGATTTTGTTTTCCCCTTTGCTTTGGCCACTATGAAACATAGAGTCAAACTTATACCCCATCTCTCACAAGAGAATAGAATCAGCTGATGGGCATTTTTTTTTTTTTGAGATGGATTTTCGCTCTTGTTGCCCAGTCTGGAGTGTGATGGCCCAGTCTCGGCTCACTGCAACCTCCGTCTCCCGGGTTCAAGTGATTCTCCCGTCTTGGCCTCCTGAGCAGCTGGGATTATAGGCACCTGTCACCACATTTGGCTAATTTTTGGTATTTTTGGTAGAGATATGGTTTCACCATATTGGTCAGGATAGTCTCAAACTCCTGACCTGAAATGATCCACCTACCTCGGCCTCCTAAAGTGCTGGGTTTACAGGCATGAGCCACCACGCCTGACCTGATGGGCATTTTTTACAGTACTAATCTTTCTCATCATTTTATTGCTACTCTAACCCTATTTTCCATTTACTCTTCCTTCCTGTTTTTAAAAAAATAATTTTGCATTGGATAGCAAAGTGATCAGAAGAAAGGTTGAGAGAAGCTGTGCAAAAAAAAAAAAAAAAGCATTCAATAATTCACTAACTATATACTTAGCCCTTATTTATGCAAAGCAAAGCAAAGACCTTCAGTTTTGTATCCTACTTATGTTCCTTCCCTCTTTCCTCCAAAATCCTTTTTTGATGTGTGTGTGTTTTTTTTCTTTGTTTTGTTACCACTCTATTACCCAGGCTGGAGTGCAGTGGTGTGATCTTGACTCACTGTAAACTCCACCTCCTGGTTCATGCGATTCTTGTGCTTCAACGTCCCCTGCCCAGGTAGCTGGGATTATAGGATCATGCCACCATGCCCAGCTAACTTTTATATTTTTAGTAGAGATGGGGTTTTACCATGTTGGCCGACTGGTCTTGAACTCATGACTGTAAACAATCTGCTCGCCTCGGCCTCCCAGAGTGCTGGGATTACAGGCGTGAGCCACCGTGCCCAGCCCCAAATCCATTTTTTATAAGATAGTTGGGAAAGATTCAGTAAGCTCTGTGCTCTTATTAAGTTTAAAAATACTCTTTGTCAGATAAAATATTGTATTTGGTATAATACAGTTTAAGGTTGAATCACAAAGACATTAACCTTTAGTCTGCTATAAATAGATTTCCCTTTCTGATAATTCTTAGACATGTTTATGTTTTCCTGGGGCTGGAATTGACCATCTTAAGTGGCACCAATACTTGGCAAGGTTGAAAAATTAATATAATCAGGACTACCTGCTATTTTTAGGACATAGTTTCCCAAAGGTCACAGAGTACTTCTCAGATAACAAACTTAAGGAATTTTTTTGGAATGAGAACAGACAAAGTTTTGGTTTTTGTCTTCTGCAGAAGAAGTCCAGGACTTCACTGCAGGGTACATTCCATCTCACAGTGTATATGGTTTGGGGGTTGGAAGGATCAGAAAAGTGGAGGCAGTTGTGGTTTCTTTTGTATGTACCTTGATTGATATTGGCAGAGTTTTTTTTTTTTTATTGAGATAAGAGCCACATAACATAAAAGTAACCATTTTAAAGTGCAATTTAGTGATAGTACATTCATAAAGTTGTACAACCATCATCATTATCTAGTTCCAAAATATTTTCATTACCCTAAAAGGAAATCCTGTATCCATTAAGCAGTCATTCACCATTTCCTACCTCCCTAGAGAACCTGGAAACTACTAATCTTTTTTTTTTTTTTTACCTCTATGTATTTTGTACCTCTACCTATTCTTGATATTTCATATACATTCATCCCTCAGTACATGTGGGGGATTGGTTCCAGGACCTCCATGTTACCAAAATCCACACATAGTCAAGTCTTGCAGTCAGCCCTGCTGACCCTGTGTAAACAAAGTCAGGCCTCTGTATACTCAGATTCTGCATCCCAGGAATGCTGATTTTCCATCCACACTTGGTTGAAAAAAAAATCCACATATAAGTAAACCTGACCATTTCAAACTACATTGTTCAAGAGTCAACTATAAATGGAATCCTACAGTATGTTGTCCCTTATGACTGACTTCTTTCACTTAATGTTTTTGAAGTTCGTTCACATTGTACCATGTATCAGTATTTCATTTCTTTTTTATGGCAGAATAACATTCGATGGTATTGATATATTTTATTTATTCATTCATCTGTTGATGGACATTTGGGCTGATTCTACCTTTAACCTCTTGTGAGTACTGCTGTATGAACATTAGTGTACATATATTTGTTTGAATGTTTGTTTTCAATTCTTTGGAGCATACACACCTATGAGTGAAATCATTGGGTAACAGTAACAGTAGGAGGGTCCTATGGATGGAAATCACTCTCTCACTTCAGAAGAGTCAGTAAAGAGTCTCCTTTGAACAAATTTCCACATGAAAAATTAGAAAGATAAAGAAAACAAACAAAGACATCTGGATTAGAGTGAAATTGAAATTACACAGGACAATGGGTCCACTTAGAGAAGAGGAAAGGAAAGCTGATAATAGTTGCAAAGAGTATTAGCATTTTTCTCCCTAGGAGACTTGGTATGACTAACTTCACTGAGTACTTGTGAGGCATTAATGAACTGAGAATGGGAAAAGTTGAACTATTTTTTCAATTAAACTTTGGTTGCAGCATCATTAAAACTAAGCTGTTCTGCCTGCTACTGATTTCATTCTTGGCTACCAGGCTGGTTATTTGTTGTCTGAATGAAGAGAGAAAGTGCCGCTGGGGGGGTGCAGCTCAAACAGAAGTACATATGAGGGGAAGGAATGGTCATGTGTTAACGAGTAAGAGGCAGCTGATCCCTGAGGGGTTCTCAGCACAATCTTCTCATTGCAAATTTATTTTCTAAATTTGTTAACACTGTTAGTGCAGAATTGTACAAATGCCTGGGATTTCTTTTTTCCCTTTTCCAGTTGTGTTGGATGGTTTTATTACTTTAGAACTGGAAGGGACTACATGATCATAAAGGTCTTCTCACCTATAGATGTAGAACCTGAGACCTAGAGAGGTGAAATGGTCCAAGGGCATACAACTTATTATTGGGGCTCCTTTCCATGCCTCTGAAAATAGTTGTAAGTTCTACTTTTAAAATTAGCCACTATTAAAAATGCGGATTTTAAAAGGTGCCCCTGGCATGCCATAGCCTCTCTTGGCCATGGAAACATCTTGACAAAGGGCTGGCAAGGGAGCCCATTTGAACAGGGAGGCAATTCTTGGCACCAGCTGTGTCTCTGCACTTTGGCTTTCCCATAACAGCCCTTATACACTCAGGATGAAGTTTCAGAGTTTGAAGATGACCTTCATCTTTCCTTTCCTTCTGTTTCCTTTATGAGGGATGGCAGTAGAACCAGAGACCTTGCAACAATGCTACCATATGGTCATGGCATTGAGTGCCCCTTGAGCAATTTTCTCTTCACAATGAATCCCCGTCTTTCATCTACATGGAACCCACTGTGTTTGCCAAGTACCTTTTCATCTACACTCTCAGTGAACCTAAAAACCTGCCTAGTCAGGTTCCATTATCCCAATTTTCAAGAGAAGAAATTTAAAATGTAAAGAGGGAGTAGGCTGAATTGACACCAGAGGCCAGGACACATCTCAGGACACCCACCTTGAATCTGGAGTGCTAGCCATTCTTTAGCTCCTCCTTGCCCTGACACAGCCTTCCTCCCCGGGTGTATGAGCCTGTCTGGCATAGAATAACCTGCACTAAGGCTCCCCTGGGAATCACAAGCTCGATGCAGGCTGAGAAGTTGGAGAGACTGGTGAAGGGAGTGGGAAATAATTATCTCCTTCAAAGGATACATAAGAAAAGTCACTGGAAGCAGCATGATAAAACTTGGACTAATGAAGTCTCAAAGGATTCTGGTCTTGGAGAAGAAAATATAGTTTGTTGGTTTCCAAATCCCTGTTGCATCAGAATCACTTAGGATTGCTTTTAGTTTATTTAATTTTAGTTCCTAAGTAGCTAATACATGTACAAGGCTCAGAAATCAAAAGGAACAAAAAGTATATGGAAAAAGTCTCCTCCCATCTCTGTGTCCTAGTGACCTTATTTCCCTCCTTGGAGGCAACAAATGCTATCAGTTTCTTTTATATAAGTGACTTGAAGCACATATAAGCAGAATATATATTTCCTCAAACATATTTTTATACAAAAGGTAATATTCTATGCACACTGTTCTTAATTTTCCTTTTTTCACCTATACAATACATCTTTGATTGTTTCATATCAGTTCACAAATAGCTTCCTCTTTCCCTTTTTAATCTGAATTAGTATTCTATTACATGCCTATATCATAATTTTTATCTAGTCAAGTCCCTATTACTAAACATTAAGTTGTTTTTAATTTTTTGCTATTATAAACAAAGGTGAAATAAATGACCTTGTGCAATGAATGTCCAAGAGAACTCAGTTTAAGTCTAAACTCTTATACTATGCAACTGTGTGGCCTTGTGCAAGTCAGTTAGTACTTTGGCCTTTGCAAAATGTAAGGAATCGTCTTTTTGTTTATTTGTTTTACTGAGACGGAGTCCTGCTCTGTCTCCAGACTGGAGTGCAGTGGTGTGATCTTGGCTCACTGCAACCTCTGCCTCTCGGGTTCACGCGATTCCCCTGCCTCAGCCTCCCGAGTAGCTGGGACTACAGCATGTGCCACCACCCCCAGCTAATTTTTTGTATTTTAGTAGAGATGGGGTTTCAACATGTTGGCCAGGATGGTCTCGATCTCCTGACCTCGTGATCCGCCCCCCCTTGGCCTCCCAGAGTGCCGGGATTATACACGTGAGCCACCATGCCCGGCCAAAATGGAAGGAATCTTAACGACCATTTGTTGTAGCATTTTTCCAAAGCATGTTCATGGAACTCTCATCCCAAAGGGTGTCCCCCTGGAAACTGACAGTACACATTAGATTGAGAAGACCACAGTGAACATACATGAATTAATCCAGGGTTTCACACATATATTTAATAATACTATGAAGTCATAAAAAAGAATGAGATTATGTCCTTTACAGGAACATGGATGGAGCTGCAGGCCATCATCCTTAGCAAACTAACACAGGAACAGAAAACCAAACAATGCATGTTCTCAGTTATAAGTGGGAGCTAAATGATGAGACCACATGGACACAAAGAGGGGGAACAGACACTGGGATATACTTGAGGGTGGAGGATGGGAGGAGGCAGAGGATCAGAAAAAATAACCATTGAGTACTAGGCTTAGTACCTGGGTGATGAAATAATCTGTACAATAAACCCCTGTGATACGAGTTTACCTAATAACAAACCTGCACATGTACCACTGAACCTAAAATGAAAGTTTTAAAAAAAAAAGACTTTTTTTTTTTTCAGGAATCTATAATTGTCATGCTGTGGAATTTTCCTTAGAATGCACTTTGAGAAAACAATGTCTAGTCTAGTCCAACCTCCTCTTATTTTACAGCTAGGAACTCATAAAAGTTTTGGATGTTCAGCATCTAACACATGCTTGAATAGTATAGCTCAATAAATACGGTTTGACTTGCATTAAACAGAGATCTATTTAGGGAGATAATATAAGCCTATATAATAAATTTAGAAAGATTTAAAGTACAATAAAGAACAATTTGATGAGACCAAAATAGGACATGATAGGACCACAAGAGTTTAGAAATAGATGAAGGTCATTTAATATTTATAGGGGAAGTAAGACTTAGCATGGGTCACAAAGGATGAACAGACTCAAGGGCAGGGGTATGAGGGCTAGCCATTCCATGAAAACACAAAGCATGTTCTGGGCATAATGAAAATCAGTTTGATTAGGCCCCCAGTCTTCACCAATCTTCCTTTAGTTCCCTCATTCAACAATCATTATCAAGCATCTGTTATGTGCCAGGCACTGTTCTAGGTACTGGGGATAGAGCAGTGAATAAGAGACAATGCCTCTGCTCTCACAGAACTGATATTCTAGAAGGGTGAAAAAAACCTCTAGAAGGGTGAATAAAGGACTCATATTGAGGATAAGTGCTATAAGGAAAAAAATAGGGCTAGAGGGTTCTAGGGCTGACTAGAAGTGGCTAGTATGTGCCATTCTCACAGAGAGGAAACAAAGTAGTGAGTAAATAGTGACTCTCCAAGTGGCTCTTTTAAAAAACCATGTTGGGATCCAACAAGGGAGCAAGGGGACACGGGAAGAACAGAGAAGACTGAAGCTGGGGAGCCACCCACCCTGGACTGGTGCAGACCCAGGAGATGCTCCCTAATACGAGGAAAGAATGAGAAAGTAAGAACCACCAGGTGATCACACTTCCCACAGGGGCCTGTGTAATCTTGGGAACGGGAGAACTTTCCTGACCCCATGGGCCTCTAGACTGACACAGACAGCCACCCAGATTTTTGTAGAGGTACCATTCAAGACCACAGGGAGCCCCATGGGCCTTGGATCCTTGAGCAGCCTGGCACCAGCTACCATAACACCAGTAGTGGTCACAGTCACAGTGCCAGGGAAGAGTCAGACTGCTCCATTCCTCTTTGCCAGGCAAAGCTCGGCTCCCACTTCCAGCACAGTGGCCTTGCCCCTGTCTGAACACTGTGGGTAGGCTCAGTTCTATGTTCCCTGGGGAAAAGGTGAATTGGCTAACTTCACCCACCCCTGCTGCTTCTAGTAGGGTGGGACTCACTGACTTGGGCTTCCAGTGCAGCAACCCTGCCACTGCTTGAACTCTGCTGGTGGGTACAGCTCTGTGTTACCCTGGTAGGTACCCAGATGGCAGACCAGATGATTTCACCCATCTCTGCTGCTCTTAGCCAGGCAAAACTGGCTTGGGCTTTCAGTGCAGTGGGTTAGACCCTGCTTAAACTCTGCCAGTGGGCACAACTGTGTTACCCTGGTAAACACCCAGATGGTGGACCGGGTGATTCCACCCACGCCCACTGCACAAGCAGGGGAAGAGCCCCCACTCTCAGAACACTGAATGGGGTGAGATGCCTGGGTGTGTGTGCTGGCAGGCAAACGGCATACCTCCTTCTGCAGCGCCAGTCCGAGACGGGTGTAGCCTGTTTGCCAGCCAGGGACTCTGCTTGAGGCAGCCCCATGGCTTAGAACACCTGGCAAAGGAAACGTGGGCACAGTACCACTGATCAGAGGGGGCTCTTCCAAGGCCCAGGAGTGCACCTGGTAAAGGGATCACCTCTCACTCGCTATCACAGAGCACTACCGACAATGCACCGAAAGGCAAAAGAGCCTGGTGGCTAAGGGCTTATCTAACGGCCATCACTCTCAGGCGCCATCTACTGGACGATAACCCAAATTACACCACTAAAAATATTTTGCCGGTATATAGCCCTTGTGAAACCTAAGGCAAAAATCTAGACAAAAATAAAGATCCTGTTAAGAGCCTTTGCCCTCTGAAAGCACCCAGAAATTAAGCCAACTGACTATACTCATCTTACATCACAAACAAAGAAAGACCAGCCCTCTCAAATGAGAAAGAATCAGCACAAGAATTCTGGCAATTCAAAAAGCCAGGGTGTCTCCTTACCTCCAAAAGAATACAATAGCCACCCCAACCCCCAGATGGTTCTTAACCAGATTGAAATGACTGACATGACAGACACAGAATGCAGAATCTTGATGGCAAGGAAACTCATTGAGATCCAGGAGAAAGCTGAAACCCAATCCAAGGAATCCAGTAAACTGAAAGATAAATAGCCATTTTATGAAAGAACCAAACTTAACTTCTAGAATTGAAGAATTCACTAAAAGAATTTCATAATATAACCAGAACCACTAACAGCAGAGTAGACCAAGCTGAGGAAAATCTCAGTTTGAAGACTGACTCCTCAAATCAACTCAGTTAGAGAAAACTAAAGAAAAAGAAATTTAAATGAACAAAACCTCTGAAACATATGGGATCATGTAGAGACAAAATCTATGACCCACTGACATTCCAGAGAGAGAATATGAGAGAGTAAGCAACTTGGAAAACATATTTGAAGAAACAGTCCATGAAAATTTCCTCAGTCTCTCTAGGGATGTTGACATGCAAATTCAAGAAATACGGAGAGCCTCTGTGAGAGACCATGTAAGACAACCATTCTCAAGGCACACAGTCATCAGATTCACCAAGGTAAGTGAAAAAGAAAAAATCTTAAATGCAGCTAGAGAGAAAGGACAGGTCATTTAAAAAGGGAACCCCATCAGGCTAGCAGCAGACATCTCAGCAGAAAACTTAAAAGCCAGAAGAGATTGCAGCCATTTTTCAGCATCCTCAAAGAAAAGAAATTCCAACCAAGAATTTAATATTCCACCAAACTAAGCTTCATAAGCAAAGGAGGATGAAATCCTTCTCAGACAAGCAAACAGTAAGGGAATTGGTTACTAACAGACCAGCCTTATAAGAAATCCTTAAGGGAGTGCTAAACATGGGAACAAAAGGTTGATACCTGCTACCACAAAAGTCACTCAAGCACATAGCCCACAGAGAATATAAAACAATTACATGATCAAATTTACAAAACAAAAAGCTAATAACATGATGACAGGATCAGAATCTCATATATAAATACTAACCCTGAATGTGAATGGTCTAAATGTCCCACTTAAAAGGCATAGAGTGACAAACTGGATAAAATGACTAGACCCAACATTCTGCTGTCTTCAAGAAACCAATCTCACATGTAATAACATCCACAGGCTCAAAGTAAAGGGATGGATAAAAATCTAACATGCAAACAGAAAACAAAAAAGAGCAGGAGTATCTATTCTTATATCAGAAAAAACAGACTTTAAGTCAACAATCAGAAAAGACAAAGGGGAGTATTGCATAATGACAAAGGATTCAATTTAACAAGAAGTTCTAACTATCCTAATACATATGCAGCCAAATTGGAGCACCCAGATTTATAAAACAAGTTCTTCTTGACTTATGAAAAGACTTAGACAGCCAGACAGCCACACAGTAATAGCGGTGGACTTTAACACTCCACTGACAGTGTCAGATTACGGAGGCAGGAAACTAACAAACTAACAAGGAAATTCTATACTTAAATGCAATTCTTGGCCAATTGGACCTAAAAGATATCTACAGAACATTCCACCCAACAACCACAGCATATATATTTTTCTCATCTGTTCATGGAACATATTCTAAGATTGACTACATGCTCAGTCATAGAGCAAGTTTCAATAAAATAAAAAATATCAAAATCATACCAGGCAGTGCAATAAAAATAGAAATTAATACCAAGAAGATCTCTCAAAACTACACAAAAACATGGAAATTAAACAACTTGCTCCTGAATAACTCTTGAGCAAACAATGAAATTAAAGCAGAAATAAAAAAATTCCTTGAAACTAATGAAAATAAAGACACAACATACCAAAATACTTGGGATGCAACTAAAGTGGCGGTAAGAGAAAAGTTTATAGCACTAAACACCTTCATCAAGTAGTTAAAAAATTTCAAATTAAAAAGCTAATATTGCACCTAGAGAAATGAGATAAAAATAATTATTTCTAGAAGAAAAAGAGTAATAATTAAGTCAGAGAAGAACTGAACAAAACTGAGACTCAAAGGTCCATACAAAAGATCAATAAAACCAAGAGCTGGTTCTTCAAAGGAATAAACAAGATTGTTAAACATCTAGCTAGATTAACAAAGGAAAAAAAAGATCCAAATAAGCAAAATCAGAAAGACAAAGATGACATTAAAACCGATCCCACAGAAATAGAATAGAATAGAAAAGATCCTCAAGGACTATTATGAACACATCTGTGTGCACAAAGTAGACAATCTAGAGGAAATGGATGAATTCCTAGAATCACACAACCTCTCAAGATTGAACCAGGAGGAAAGTGAAAGTCTGAACAGAACAACAATAAGCTCAGAAGTTGAGTCAGCAATAAAAAGCCTGCCAACTAAAAAGAGCCCTCAGACAGATGAATTCACAGCCAAATTCCACCAGATGTACAAAGAAGAACTGGTATCAATCATATTGAAACTATTCCAAAAAATCAAGGAGAAGGATCTCCTCCCTAACTCATTTTATAAAGCCAGCATCCATCCTGATACCAAAATCTGGCAGAGACACAATGAAAAAAGAAAACTTCAGGCCAATATCCCTGATGAACATAGACACAAAAATCCTTAATAACATATAAGCAAACCAAATTCAGCA
This sequence comes from Colobus angolensis palliatus, assembly GCF_000951035.1. Lineage (NCBI taxonomy): Eukaryota > Metazoa > Chordata > Mammalia > Primates > Cercopithecidae > Colobus > Colobus angolensis. The sequence goes on from NW_012121754.1 coordinate 564,343, forward strand.
GCACATCAAAAAGTTAATTCACCACAATCAAGTAGGCATTATTCCTGATATGCAAGGTTGGTTCAACATATGCAAATCAATAATTGTGATTCACCACATAAACAGAATCAAAAACAAAAACCATATGATAATCTCAATAGATGCAAAACAAGTCTTCAATAAATTTCAACATCCAGCATCAAAGGCACATACATCAAAATAATAAAAGACCTCTATGACAAATCCACAGCCAATATCATATTGACTGGGCAAAAGCTACAACCATTCCCCTTGAGAACTGGAATAAGAAAAAGGATGCCCACTCTTACCATTCCTATTCAACGTGGTATTGGAAGTTCTAGCCAGAGCAATCAGGCAAGACAAAGAAATAAAAGGCATCCAAATAAGAAAAGAAGAAATCAACTTACTTCTTTTTGCTGATGATATAATTCTATACGTAGAAAACCCAAAAAGCTCCTGGAACTGATAACTGATCTCAGTAAAGTTTCAGGATACAAAATCAGTATACAGAAATCAGTGGCATTTCAATACACCAATAACATTCTAGCTGAAAGCCAAATCAAGAACACAATCCCATTTCTAATAGCCATAAAAAATAAATACCTAGGAATATATCTAACCAAGAAGGTAAAAGATATCTATAAGATAAATTACAAAATACTGCTGAAAGTAATGAATTTACACAAAAAATAGAAAAATATTCCATGCTCATTGATTGGAAGAATCAATATTGTTAAAATGGCCATACTTTCCAAAGTAATTTACAGATTAAATGTTATCCCTATCAAAACACCAATGTCATTTTTCAAGTAGAAAAAACTATTCTAAAATTCACATGGAACCAAAAAGGAGCCTGAGTAGCCAAAGCAATCCTAAGCAAAAAGAACAAAGCCAGAGACATAATGTTACCCAACTTCACTAAAAGGCTACAGTAACCAAAACAGCATGGTATGGGTACAAAAACAGACTTATAGACCATTGTAACAGAACAGAGAACCTGGAAATAAAACCACATAGCTACAACCATCTGATCTTCAATGAACTTGACAAAAATAAGCAATGTGGAAAGGACTTCCTATTCAATAAGCAGTGGTGGAATAACTGGTTAACTATATGCAAAAGAATGAATCTGGACCCCTACATTTCACCATATATAAAACTCAACTCAAGATGGATTAAAGATTTAAATGTAATACCTCAAACTATAAAAGTCCTAAAGAAAATGTAGGAAATATCCTTCTCCATATGGTTTTGGTAAAGAATTTGTGGCTAAGTCACCAAAACCAATTGTGACAAAACCAAAAATTGACAAATGGGACTTCATTAAACGAAAGAGCTTCTGCACAGCAAAATAAATTAACAATGGAGTAAATAGCCTACAGAAAATATTCACAAAGTATGTATTCAATAAAGGTCTAGGGAACTTAAATCAACAAACAAACCCAAATAATCCAATTAAAAAATAGGCAAAGGAGATGAAGAGATACTTATCAAAAGAAGATGTACAAGTGGCTCACAAATATATTAAAAAATGCTCAACATCACTAATCATCAGAGAAATGCAAATCAAAACCCACGAAGATACCATCTCACATCAGTCAGAATGGTGATTATTAAAAAGTAAAAAATAACAGATGCTGTTGAGGCTGCAGAGACAAGGTAATGCTTATATACTGTTTGTGGGAATGCAAATCAGTTCAGTCATTGTGGAAAGCAGTTTGGAGATTTCTCAAGGAACTTAAAACTGAACTATCATTCATTCCAGTAATCCCATTACTGGGTATATACCCAAAGGTAAATAAATTGTTCTACCAAAAAGACACATACTCTTCTATGTTCATGGCTGCACTATTCACAATAGCAAAGACAGGGAATCAACCTATGTGTCCATCAATGGTGGATTGGATAAAGAAAATTTGGTTCATATATACCATGAAATACTGTGCAGCCATAAAAATATTGTGTCCTTTGCAGCAACATGGATGCAGTTTGAGGTCATTATCCTAAGTGAATTAACACAGGAACAGAAAACCAAATTAAGGCATGTTTTCACTTATAAGTGAGAGCTAAACTTTGAATACACATGGACATAAAGATGGGAACAATAGACACTGGGGACTGCTAGAACAGAGGAGGGAGTGAAGGGGTGTGGTATGAAAAACCGCCTATTGGGTACTACGCTCACTACCTGGGTGATAGAGGACCATTTGTACCCCAAACCTCACCATCACACAATATACCTATGTAACAAATGTGCACAGGTGCCCCTGAATCCAGAATTTTAAAAAAGAAAAAGTAAAGAAGGATAAAGGGGTTACAAAGAGGGTTGAGATGGGGAGAAAAGATTGCTCTTTTACAAAAGGAGGCCAGGAAAGGCCACTTTAACATTGGGGCAGAGTCCTGAAAGAAATGAGGAGTCACGCAGATTTCTAGAGGAAGACACAGTCATGTTTCAAGAAACAGGAGGTATGCCAGAGTAGAGCATGGCAGAGTATAGGACAGTGGTGCAGGAGACGAGTTCAGGCAGCCAGTTAAGTAGAGTCATGCAGGCCACTTTAAGGGCTTTGGTTCTTATTCCAAGTCAGATGAAGAGACATTAAGGATTTTGAGCAGAGGAATGGTAGGATCAACATAGTTGCTTACTGGAATAGGGTATAGGTGGAAGCAAGCAGATAGGAATCTATTGCAATAGTCTGGGGAAGAAGTAAAAACTGTCTTTGAATTTTGGTGATCCAGGTTTAGTATCTCTTAGAAATGCTCAGGACCAGAAGTGTTTCAGGTTTGGGATTTTTTCAGATTTGGGAATATTTGCATTTATATACTTACTAGTTGAGCGTCCATAATCTGAAAATTCAAGATCTGAAGTGCTCCAGGGAGCATTTCCTCTGAGAATCATGATGGTGTTCAAAAAATTTTGGATTTTGGTGCATTTCAGATTTTGGATTTTTGAATTAGGGATACTCAACTGTAGTAGTAAAAATAACTAGAGTTTGAAATCTGGATCTATTTTGAAGACGGAACTAACAGGATTTGCTGATGAATTGCCTGGTGGTAGTGCAGAAGAAAGAGTTCTGTATGAGGAACATAAAATCCTGAGTTATGGTCTCTCCTGCTACTATTTGGTCATGGATTTGGGGACTTACTCCACCTGTAAAATGGGGTCACCTTATCTTCTTGCTTGGAGTTAGACAGCCAAGTCAAATGGACTCTTTATGTGCCTTCGGTACTAAGATCTATAAATTTGGTTTAGTCCATGCCTCAAAATTAGCACTCTATTACCTACTCTTTTGTATTACTCACTATAGTTTCATGTAAAGATTGTAGCTTCCCCACCATATTATAAAGGAGAATAATCTAACAGACCTTGTCTAATACTTCCATATATCATTCAATATTCACTTATCAACTGATTGAGAACAACCAATCTTCAAATAATAACTCTAGGTGAATAATAGTGTTGCATTCAGTTTGCTAATAGACTTTGTAATTCTTCACCCCCTCCCCCAACTTATTTTACTTTTCTTGTGGGTCGTTAAATTTAGTGCTTAAGAACAGGCCCCAGTTTCAAAGAGTGATAAAGGGAAGGGAAAGAAGAAGGATATTCCAATTCGATTGTTGCTATGTTGAGATGTAGATTCATTAAGAAAGGCTTAGTAAAGAAGATGAAAGTTTGGCATTGAAAGGCAACTTTAAAGGAGAGGTAAGATTCTGCAAGATGATGAAGGGTATGAAAGGCACCCCAGGGAGAAAAAGCTGCATTAGCTTAGAAGAGCACAGTGTGGAAAAATAACAATTGCCTAAATTGGAGCATGGAATGTTAAGGATAAAGGAGGTAGAAGAATGGAGAGGTAAGGTAGAAGCTGGAAAGACAAGTGGCATCTAGATTATGACAGGCCTTACATGTTGTTCTAAAGAGTTGATGTTACCAAGGAGAAAATAGGAAGTTATCTCTAGAACACAATTGCTATATTAACAGCTCCTCATGTCAGTCTTTTTCTCCATTGTATTCCTAGTGTCCATGACATGTTTGGTGTATACTATGTTCAACAGATAGCTACTGAATGAATCCTTATTTTTAAACAGAATAATATATTCAGATGTGTATTTTAGAAAATAACCAGTGGCAGTGATAATAAGGGATTGACAAGTGAGAGAGACCAGAGGTAGGGAGAACGATTAGTTGATTATTGATAGTCGGGGTGAGACTAAATAGGCCAGGCATACAATTATTTTTATTAAAATCTACAAAAACCTTGTTGAATAGAATTAAAATAATTGAATGCTAATAACAATTATATTTTCTTTAAAAATATTAACACACAGGGGTGTTCAATAAATATTTGTAAAATTAAGGTAGAAAAGGCATTAATTAATTCTACATTATCTAATCTGCTTTGTTTGCTGAGAGGTCAATGATAATAACATCAAATTTGCTATAACTGATTAGTTTTTACTTTAGAGAATAAAATTTTCTATGATATATGCAAAATAGTTATCTCCTGCAGTGGTGGCTGGTTTACATAAACTTTATTTACTACCTGATATCAAAATCATAAAACAGCAAAAGGCAAGAAGATAAGGGGGGTATTTATTGAAAATGTTAAGGAAGTGGAGGATGAGAGGCTGAGGCAGGAAGATTGCTTGAGGCCAGGAGTTCAAGCCCAGCCTGAGCAACATAGTGAGACCCTGTCTCTAAAAGAAAAAAAATTAGCCTGGAATGATGGCACTATTTGGAGGCTGAGGTGGGAGGATTCCTTGAGCCCAGGAGGTTGAGGCTGCAGTGAGCTATGATTACATCACTGCACCGCAGCCTAGGCGAAAGAGCAGAAAAGGATGCAGGACATGGAGGAATTCCTTTACAACAAAAAGAATTTTCAATAAGGGCTAGAGAATGAGTAAGAAAGGGGAGTCCTGGTCCAGAAAGAGTAAGAACCTAGAAAAAAAGGAATGAGAATAAGGGAGAAGATAGGAGATGAGACAAAAGGAACAAAAGAGGTCAAAACTCAGAGAGAGAAAGGACTCCAAATGGCAGCAAATATTCGTCTTACACACACACAAGGATCTTCACGTAACTGAGGGACAGATGCTGGTGGTGCCCCCTGCCCCTCAGAAAAGAATTAGGCCTAGTTTTAAATCCTGGGTAACTTAGTGAAGCCCTCTGAGCCTTGCCTTTCTTATGTGTAAAAAAGGTATAACAATTCCAACCTTCCATGGTTTTTGTAAGGATTAAATGAAATGATGCATATAAAGTACAACGTACATAATAAGTGTCTAGCCCATATACCTATTAATTCCATCAGGGAGAAAGCAAAGGGCTATTTCTATAAGAAAAAGGTCTTGGGTAAGGTAAACCTGAGATAATAGTCTGAAAGTAAAGAAATGAAAGAAGACATGAAATTCTAGAAATTTAAGTTCTAGAAAATACTTTGCTACTGACTAAATATATTATAATAAAGACAACATAATGATTAAATTATTTCACTTTTTTTCACTTCTATTTTATCATCTACAAAATGCAGTTGACCCTTGAATAACATGGGTTTGAACTGTGCGGTTCCACTTATATGTGGCCTTTTTGTTTCAATAAAAGTTATACTGAGTGCACCTGCGTCTCCTGCCTCTCCTACCTCCTCCTCCAGCTGTTCTGCCTCTGCCTCTCCTGAGACAACAAGACCAACTCTTCCCCTTCCTCTTCCTCAGCCTACTGAATGTGAGTATGAGATAAAGACTTTTATGATGATCCACTTCCACTTAATGAATAATAAATATATTTTCTCTTCCTTATGATTTTCTGAATAACATTTTCTTACCTGTAGCTTGCTTTATTGTAAGAATACAGTATAAAACACATATAAAATATGTATTAATCAACCATTTATGTAATCAGCAATGCTTCTAGTCATTAAAAGTTAAGTTCTTAGGAAGCCAAAATGTATTTGCAGATTTTTGACTGTGCAGGGGATGGTTCCCCCAGTCCCTGTGTTGTTTAAGGGTCAACTGTAGAATAATAATATTGCTGTGACCAAAAGCATAGCTCCAGGAACAATATGCTTAATACGTGTGCTATGACATAATTTTTATTAATTAAATAACTTTGACCAGACTGCTGGAAAGTTGAAAAGTATTGTATTTAAGTTTATTCTTTTTATAGGAAATCTTTTTTCTTTGTTTTTGAGATGGAATCTCACTCTGTTGCCCAGGGCTGGAGTGCAATGGCGTGATCTCGGCTCACTGCAACCTCCACCTCCTGGGTTCAAGCGATTCTCCTACCTCAGCCTCCTGAGTAGCTGGGATTACAGGCACGCACCACCATGCCCAGCTAATTTTTGTATTTTTAGTAGAGACGGGTTTCACCATGTTGGTCAGGCTGATCTCGAACTCCTTACCTCGTGATCCGCCCACTTTGGCCTCCCAAAGTGCTGGAATTACAGGTGTGAGTCACCATGCCCGGCCTTTATGGGAGATCTTTAAACCATCTTGTAATCTAAAACTGTGGGCTTGAAACTTTTTGTATTTTGTGCTCAGAAGCAAGTTGTGATATAGGATAGACCTAGAGTTGTCTCCCCATAGCACTATTAAGGGTGTTCTTCAGGAATAAAGTATGCATTTTACAGTGTGATCAGGAAAGTTATCTTAAAAGCAATCTTTAATTATCATCATCCCACTTCCTTCCCAAAAGAAACAGATTCAGGCTTAATATTTATTGATGGTTTCCCAGTTACAATGATCTGTGTTAGATATTAGATTGCCTTTTTCTGTGGGTTAGAAATTGTGGCAATTTCACATGGTTTAGCATAATTCTTTAACATATCTTTTTTCTCACAATTATTCTATGAGGTAGATGATACTAGTCTAATTTTATAAGTTAAGAAATAAAAGCTCAGATAAATTAAACTAACTTGCCTAAAGCCCCACAACTGATAAGTAGTTGGGGACCTAGAAGTTAGCAGTGTAGTATGAGGCTATGAGGGCAGGAGGAAGTGATGCTCAAACCTAGTTCCTTTTTTTTTTTCCTGCACCTTTTAAGTTCTGGGGTACATGTGCAGGACGTGCACGTTTGTTACATGGGTAAACATGTGCCATGGTAGTTTGCTGCACAGATCATCCATTAACTAGGCATTAAGCCTAGCATCCATTAGCTGTTCTTCCTGATGCTCTCCCTCCCCCACTGCCCTTCAAAGGCCCCAATGTGTGTTGTTCCCCCGATGTGTCCATATGTTCTCACTGTTCAGCTCCTACTTTATAAGAACATGTATATTTGGTTTTCTGTTCCTGTGTTGGTTTGCTGAGGATAATGCCTTCCAGCTCCATCCATGTCCCTGCAAAGGACATGATCTCATTCCTTTTAATGGCTGCATAGTATTACATGGTGTATATGTACCACATTTTCTTTATCTAGTCTATCATTGTTGGGTTCATTCCATGCCTTTGCTATTGTGAATAGTGCTGCAATGAACATATGTGTGCATGTATCTTCACAATAGAAGGATTTATATTCCTTTGGGTATATATCCAGTAATGGGTTAGCTGGGTTAAATGCTATTTCTGCTTCTAGATCTTTGAGGAATCATCACACTGTCTTCCACAATGTTTGAACTAATTTACACTCCCACCAACAGTGTAAAAGTGTTTCTTTTTCTCTGCATCCTTGCCAAAATCTGTTGTTTCTTGACTTTTTAATAATTGCCATTCTGACTGACATGAGATGGTATCTCATTGTGGTTTTTATTTGCATTTCTCTAGTAATCAGTGATGCTGAGCTTTTTAAAATATGTTTGTTGGCCACATGGATGTCTTCTTGTGATATGTGTCTGTTCATGTCCAAACCTAGTTCTTAACATAGGGTATTTAGATTCCTTATGAAGTCCATGGATGGGCTCTTGGTATCCACAAAAACCTTGAGCTCTTTGTAAAATTGTGTATATGTGTGTCTATTTCTGCACATACACTTATGCATTTCTCTAAGATCAATATTTTTAATCAGAATTGTAACAGAATTGACTACCTTAAAGTATTTTAAACCCCAAAAATGTAGCATTAGAGTTTCGGCTCGCATAGTAAAGGGCAAGGATCTGAGAAATCTCTTACGTCCTGGAGGTCTTTTGTGGGATTTCAAGTCTCACCAGTCCACAGTCTGCCCACTCATTTGGCTGAGTCAGCTGGTTTTCTCAAGCATTGAAAGATTGCGAGTAGTTGTGATGCTACTGATTGTTCCCTGCCTGGAACAAAGGATTTGTGCCCCACTTATGGCAAAACTCAGCTCTTGGTGCAATGAAAACCCCCAACATGCCACCAGGAAATCACTATCCCTTCACTCAGGCATGCCAAATATCCAAAAAGGAGGGGCATTTTCCAAACCCACCTCGTCATCTCCCTTCTTGCTCCCCTCAAAGCTTGTGAGGCTAACCTCAAATTCACAAAACTACCTACACAGAACAGGAAATGCAAATATTGAAGTGCTCATAATGTTTGATCACATTTTTCATGTGATTCACATTAAAGCACTGAAAAAGCTATACTAATGATACACAATATACATGAATAAAAATTACATGACTTTTGAATTCCTTGACTTCTATAGGCCAAGTACAGAACTCTAACAGAAGTGGTTGCTGTTGGTAGTTCTTTCATGTTACCCTTAACTTTGTTTCTTTTTATTTAGATGAAATGAAGTGTCAAGGAAGAGAAAAAGGGGGAAAAAATGACAGGAAACAGTATTTGGTACCTTCGTACCAGAATACTAGCAGAAAACTACAGTTATGCTGCCATCTAACAACACTATATTTTGTTTAGGAAACTCTCTGATCCCAGAAACAGTTATGTAACTCTAGACAATAATGAAATTACATCTTACACAAGCTCAACATCCTCCTCCACAGCTTCTAATGACATTCGTTTATTTTTGCTTTTATGCTTTCCTGAGCTGTCCCATGGGTTGTTCTTCTGAAATAAGCCATGAGTTTCAAAGAAGATAATGGTGGTGGTGATGGTGGGCACAGATGTGTAACATAATTTATCAGGCCCTCCAGTTTCAGCTGCCATAAATTTGGGAGATGGGATAAGAGTGCTTGACCATTTCTCATCAAGGAGAGGAGAAAGTTAGCACTTTTCCTAAGGAGAACAAATGTCTGTCAGAGTAAATGATTCATGCAAAGCACTCAGCCCTTTCTCTAATGACAGTAGCTGGGCTCACTCTCAATTTGTCATCAAGACCTCAGTCATTTCTAAGCTTCTTAAGAGGAAAAATGTAAACAGTTCTTGAAATCACACAGGTGCATTCAATTTTATTCTGTAAACCTTTAAAAGGTGAGTATCTCTTGCTTAATTTTTCCAGAAAAAAAAGATAACTACTAATGATAACTCATACTGAGATCAAATTTGAAAAGTGTTGCTTGCAAAGATCACCTGAGATGAGGAAGTAGAATATATTACCAGAAATTGGGGATGACTTTGAATATCTGCATGATTTTCCCAGATGCTATAAGGTCTAATTTGCCCCTGAAATCAGCATTCTGAGGGTGGTAAATATAAAGATGGTTCCATAAGATCCTGGGTTCCACTCATCTGTGAGGTTGCCAGTGTCTGTAATCCTAGAATGCAAACTCCCAAATGAATAACTGTCTGTAATCTGAGGAATACAATCAAATAGACGTGTTCACTGCACAGAGTAGGCCAGAAAGTCAAACATCTACATTGAGATAATACAGCTCTCAAAGGGATCAAATGACACTAGAGACAAATGTATCAAGTTGTTGTGGCAACTGATCCAAAGTGTGGTCCAGCTGTTACCAGTCTGTTTTCCCAACATCAGAGGCTATTCACTCAAGGCAAACCATAAAAATACCTCTTTGCTCATAAAAAAAGACACTCCCTGTCTCATACACCAGATTGTTCATCTCCTCAGGCCATGAGGAGATGCCTTTCCCCATTTGCTCTTGTCTTCTGCTCATCAGAGCAGAATTTTAGGAGAATCCTGCCGTCAATTACACTTGGGTTCCCAAATTCAACAGAAAGGCAGGTTACCTGAAGAGAGCAGGGGAGCATGTGACTCATCCACCCACAGCCACACACAAACTCAGTTATCATCTTCCTGTCCTTCTTCTTTGGACTAGGTGTTTATACTCAGCCTGTCTGTCTGGGCAAATGCTTTCAAAGTACATTCAAGTGGGAGCTGACTGGTTTCTTGTATTTTTTTTTTTCTGTAAAACAGATTATGAAATATACCTATTAAAAATGAGTAGTGAGAGAAATAGTGCAGGGGAAAAAGCATGAACTCCGCTCCGTAAACAGACCTCAGTTAAATCCTGGACCACCATTTACTACCTGTGAGTACTTAGATAAGTTATGCACTCTCTCTAAAGCATACTTCCCCCACAGGAGGAAGATAGTGTTAATGATATTTGTCTTGCTAGGGAAGTTCTTCTTAACTTCATGTGCATATGACATGCCTGGGGAATCTTATTAAAATACAGATTTCTACTCAGTAGGTCCAGGTTGGGGCTCAAGAGTCCCCCTTTTTAGAAACTCCCAGGTCATGTGGATGCTGCTGGTCTGGACCACACTTTAATACCAAGGTAGGAAGGTCTTTCAAGGATGTAACTCTATATAAAGAAGCTACAACAATATTTGGCACATGGAAGGCTTTCAATTAATGTTATTTCTTACCTTTTATTTTCATCATCCTCACTCCCATACCGTATATTACACAAAACACTAATGTGCATGCAAGGACTTCTATTTCTCTGAGGATATGCACTTTGAGACAGCAAAATAGAATTCCAATTACATAAAACCTCCCCACTCTTTTATTCCAAAATGAAGAGAGGAATGGAAAAGAAAGATGGCTAGATTGGTTGGGAATAATGGAAAGTCCTCCCTAGAAAGTGGCTGTGCTTTTGACAGTAGCAGCCTTTCAGATAAAAAGCACTGAGAACTTGATAAAAGCAACTGAAGACATGAGAACAGTAGTCACATCTTCCATTTAGCTTTTGGAAAATTCTTTTTTTTTTTTTTTTTTGAGGCAGAGTCTCGCTCTGTCGCCCGGACTGGAGTGCAGTGGCCGGATCTCAGCTCACTGCAAGCTCCGCCTTCCGGGTTCCCGCCATTCTCCTGCCTCAGCCTCCCAAGTAGCTGGGACCACAGGCGCCTGCCACCTCGCCCGGCTAGTTTTTGTATTTTTAGTAGAGACGGGGTTTCACCGTGTTAGCCAGGATGGTCTCGATCTCCTGACCTCGTGATCCACCCGTCTCGGCCTCCCAAAGTGCTGGGATTACAGGCTTGAGCCACCGCGCCCGGCCTGGAAAATTCTTAATGTAACATAGTTTATACCATTGGCATGGCTCTTGCCAAGGAAGAAAACAATTCAGAAATAATAAATGTTTTCATCTCAAGATTGTGTATAAAAGTCAAAAATATAGAGAGAAGAAAATAGCCAGGCACCGTGACTCATGTCTGTAATCCCAGCACTTTGGGAGGCTGAGGTGGACAGATCACCTGAGGTCAGGAGTTCGAGACTAGCCTGGCCAACATGGTGAAATCCTCTCTCTACTAAAAATACATTCAAAAAAGAAAATAGCCAGGTGTGGTGGTGCGGGCCTGTAATCTCAGCTACTCGGGAGGCTGAGGCAGGAGAACCACTTGAACTTGGGAGGTGGAGGCTGCAGTGAGCTGAGATCACACCAGTGCACTCCACCCCGGGCGACAGAGAAGAAAATAGCAAATTCAAAGAGGCACCACTACATGAATGTGTTCTATGGATCATTTTAAAGATTCTACAACATACTAAACATTTAGAAATGTGACTTTCATAACAATGATAATTAATAATTATAAAAAAACTTATTAAACACTTGGGATTGCACATATACTAAATGCTTTACATGCATCATCTCATTTCTCGTCACGATAACACTGTGTAGTGGGAACTGTTATGACACCTAAAACCCTCTCTCACCTTGAAGCCTTCTATCTAGCTGCTCCCTCTGCCTGGAACATACTTTCGTAAGGTGTCTGCTTAGCTACCTCCCTCACTTCTTTTACATCTTGTGTTCAGATCTCACCTTCTAAAAGATCTCTATTTTACAATGTGAAAACCTCTGTTTTACAAATGTGAAAGCTGAGATACAGTGCAGTAAATGACTTGTCCAAGATAAATATGTATTGGAGCCAGAATTCAAAACCAGATAGTCTGACTCCAGACTAGTGCAATACTTGTGTAACAGAGGAATAAAGAAAGCAAGGGGCTGGACACAGTGGCTCACACCACTAATTCCAGCACGAGAGGGAGGCCAAGGCAGGAGGACTGCTTGAACCCAGGAGTTTGAGACCAGCCTAAGCAACACAGTGAGATCCCTGTCTCTACACACACACACACATACACACACACACACACACACACAAAATAACCAGCCATGGTGGCACACACCTGTCATCTCAGCTACTTGGGAGGCTGAGGTGGGAGGATAACTTAAGCCCAGGAGGTTGGAGTTACAGTGAACTATGATTATGCTACTGCCACTACACTCCAGCATGGGTGACAGAATAAGATCCCTATCTAAGAAAGAAAGCCAGACAGAAAGAAAGAGAGAAAGAGAGAGTTAGCCTGTAATTCCAGAACTTTGCTGAAGTGGGAGGATTGCGTGAACCCAGGAGTTTGAAAACAGCCTGGGAAATTTTTTTGTAGAGATATCAAGACTCATCTCTACAAACATTTTTTAAAAAATTAGCTGGTGCAGTAGTGCACACCTGTAGTTCCAGCTACTCTGGAAGCTGAGGTGGGAGGTTTGCTTGAGCCCAGGAGATGGAGGCTACAGTGAGCTTTGATTGTGCCACTGCCTGGGTGACAGAGCAAAATGCTGCCTGGAAAAGAAAAAAAAAAAAAAGGGAAGTGAAGGCCAGACCCTTTGAAGGGCAGATTGGGGATTTCATGCCTCGTAAGTCTTTAACAATATCCATACATTTAACAGATGCCCCTGATATAATGTATAACAATGTGCTTGGGAAGCTTTAATGAGTGGCCAGTGTTATTAACTATGTTCAAGGTCCTAAACCAGTTTCTCAACCTTTCCCTCCTTAGGCAGGGAGATACCTGTGAACAGAACTGGAGGTTGCTCAGACTGTTGCTCAGAGTTTTAAACACTGTACAGCCCTCCAGCCTTACTCTTCAAATAAAATCCAGAAAGATGCAACTTTGTTTATCCCATGGCTTTGGATACTTGCTGGACCTACATCTAGGTCTCCATGAAATACTGCTCCCTTTTGGGGAGTACAGCCCCAAGCCCTTCTAGAAAGAATCATTACAATTTCTTAAGGCCACTGTCTTAGTCAATGAGCCAGAAGAAATCAATTAGCTCATGAGGCAGGATCTTTATCCTTTGGCTAGCTGATGACCTGCAGTGAACTAACTGGGCAAGAATCTGGAGAAAGAAAAGGAGGTAAAAGGGCTGAGATATTTGGCATGGAGTGTAGAGGAGAGGATTCATGTAGAACACTGTTCACTGACTGAGGGGGTCACTATGAGGGGACCCCCCAGAGATCTAGGCCATGAGACTGTACATTTAGATATGGAGCTTAGGTCCAAGGGAGTTAGAGAGCATAAAGTTCAATTTTTCGCTCCCTGACTGTGTTTTGTATATTATTGTGCATGCATAGTATTCTCTTTCTTAAAACAAATAACTCTTTTTGCTTCTTTAACCTGCTTTTGGAAAGCTATCTTTTTCTTTCTGTTCCATTTTTTCTCTCTTTTTTTTTTCAGCTAAGTTCCATATGTCATTAATGGTTCCCTTTCCTCCCTATCCTTTCCTTTTTAAATCCTCTGCAGCAGACATTTGTCTAGTCATAGTTCTGTCTGGAGCCCACGAGAATTTTCTCCCTATGGAGTCCTTACTTCCTCCACCAGGAGCACCTCTCCCTTTCTGCCATCTCTTTCAGAAGAAAGAAAATAAGCTGTACTTGTAGAAGTGGGCACTAGAGGGAGAAACTCCTTGCTAACTAAGCTTCCTGTGATGAGGGATCTTGTTTCTTTCTGCTCCCTTGTCTATTCATAACATCTACCACAGTGCCTTCACATAGTAGGTGCTCAGTAACTATCTTTTGAATGAATTAATAAATAAAGAGTAACAGAACCATGCAGTTTCCTCCTTTGGCTGAAATGGCCATAGGCAAAGGCCTTGTAGCATCTGTAGAATGTATAAAAATGTTCAGAAATATGGGCTAAACATCTGTCTATTCTACAGTGAGACACTTTCATAAATACAGAGCAATTGTGAGGGATCTAGAAAAAAAGACGGAAACTCACATTTTATGAGGGCTTAATGTATTATATGTACTAAGCCAAACACTTTTCATATGTTACCTTATTTAGTCTTCATGATAGTTTTGTGAGGTGGGCATTATTAACCCCACTTAATAGACAGGAAAACTGAGCTCTGAAGAATTTACTTTTTCTCAAGGTGACAAATCTACTAAAGGTCAGAGGGATTCTGACCAGGCCTATTTGACTTGAAAGACCTTGTTGTTTCTACCAAATCACACTATACAAGAGATAACCTATACTGGAGACAGATAACCTCTAAAAATTACGGGGGATTTTTCACCAAAAAATTGTGATGGATTTCTTTAGTTTTTCTTTTTAAGCAGAATTTTTGCTTAACAAGTCATTCTAATGTCCCATTACCCTTGGAAATGTTCATGAATTTCCAATAGATGCTATTATCAGAGTCATTTTGCTTACATGTACTTATATTGCGGGATAATTCATAGCTGCTCTTGCAATGACTTTTGAAAATGTTCATTTCTAGACTTTAAACATAGCTAAAAATCTAAATTATGTTCATTTTTAGGCTTTAAACATAGCTAAAAATCTAAATTATCAAATTGATCTCTTTAAGCCTACAGCTGTAGTATATCCACCATATTTTGTTTTTCTTCAACAGCAGAAGTGAAGAATGATGAATATAAGTGTGGGCTAAGACCAAAGAGAGAAAAAGTGCTGACTTTTATATAAGATAAAAATGTATTGAAAATTAGATGACTTGAAACTATGACTTTCAGTATAAGGGGCAGGAATTCTCTAAAGGACAATGACCAGGACAATTTTTCTTACATTTTTCCCCCATTCACACGTCAGAAAAGAAGCTACTGAAGAAAGTTTTATGCCAAAAACTGTGGTGATGGATGTCTTCTGAGAAATCAGATCCAGGCGGCCATCTTCTGTGGTAGTGGCGCTCAAGCTTTAATGCACATCAGAATCACCTGGAGGGCGATTAAAACAGACTGCGGGGTCCCATTCCTGAAGTTTCCACTGCAGCAGGGCTGGGATGGGGCCTGAAAATCTGCATTTCTCACAGGTTCTCAGGTGATGCTGATCTAGAAACTACACTCCATGAAGTTTAAGCACCTGGGCATTACTGTGCTGAGTCAGGTGGCTCCAGGGCAGTCATAGTTCAGACTTACCTAATGAACTTCTTAAAAATACTGACGTCTTGATCACACAGACAGAAATTTTGTTTTATTTTTTACTTCTTTTGGTCTCTGGTGGAGGTTCTTAAAAATTTGTTTGGTCTCTGGTGGGAGCGAGGCATTGGGAACATCTGAGTTTGGCTAACTCAATAAATATTAAAAATTAATTTCATATTTTTTGGAGATAAAATTTTAATTTGCCTTATTAAAAATAATCCTAGAGAGAGAAAAAAATGCAGAAAGTAGGATTTCAGTTTAAAATGGTGGTTTAAGCACAGGCATTTACTAAAGCTGTCTGCCCAAACACCACTAAAACAATAGTAACAGAACCAAAACAAACAAACAAACAAAAAACCCAGGGCATTAGCTCACAAGGTCTAAAAGAAGTGGGCAAGAAAAACAGCAATGAAAATGTTGGTATTAGAAAACAGAAGGAAGAGTGGTAACTATCTTAGCTGACCAGAGAAAGCTGAATTATACACCTGTGATGAGGGAAGTCTAAAAGCGGCTGATTCTTGTGACAGAACCCCACAAAATCTCAGGAGCTGGAAATACTATGTGTCTTTGAGAATGAGGGGCTGCGTGGACTGAAACAGGAGAAACAAGAAGCAGTTAGACCTGCAGATCCCCATCCTCACTCCACATCAGCAATTCTCCAGGGAATGGTCCAGGGACTCTTGGAGGTCCCTAAGACCCCTTCAGTAGTCCTTGAGATCAAAACTATTTTCATAACAATACTAAGACATTATTTGTCTTTTTCATTCTCACCTCTTACGAGTGTACAGTGGCATTTTCTAGAGTCCATGTGACATGTGACAATGTCATTGCTCTGACAATTAATGGAATGTATGCTTGTATATCCTTGTTTTCTAGGCTTTTCTAAGGTATGGTTTAGGAGTATACATATGTATGTTTTCAGAGGTCGACTCAGTTTGCTCTCAATACTTTCTACTGTATTTTTTTAATAAGCTATTTTTATACCTGCTATAACCAGTATAAGCTCATAAACATCCAATAAGTTATTTTGAAATCCTAATGTTTTCCTTGTGCCTACATGGAAATAAGAACACTTTGTGGGATTATTTTAGTTTTTGTTTTCTGAGAAATAGGGTCTTGCTCTGTTGCCCAGGATGGAGTACAGTGGTGTGATCATAGCTCACTATATAACCAACTTCTGAGCTCAAGAAGTCTTCTTGCCTCAGTGACCTGTGTAGCTAGAACTACATGCACACCACTACACCCAGCTAATTTTTTTTATTGTTTTTGTAAAGACGGGGTCTCCCTATGTTGCCCAAGCTAGTCTCAAACCCCTCGACTCAAGAAATCCTCCTGCCACAGCCTCCCAAAATGCTGGAATTAACAGGCATGGGCCAGTGGGCCCAGCCATGTTATTTTGTTTTCCAATAACATTTAAACATTTTTTGAAAACTGATTTTTAAATTTAGAAAAGCATCTTAGAGGGTAAGTTATTGTGTTGCATTGACTGGAAAAATACACAAAGTAGCTCAGAGATTAAAAGAGCTTTGTACAGTTGATATTGCTGAATGCCCATTGGATGAAAAGTTATTAAAAGGAATCATACTCAGTGGCACTTCCCAACAATTCAATAACTTGTTAAATAAAATATTTAGTTGCAAACATGAAGACAAAGTTAATATCTTGTTAGTAAAAGTGTACTTTTGCCTTACAAATGGATAAATCTATAGACATAGTTTTTGTTTTTCTTGTATCAGCACTATCATTGATAAAGATCTTTTATGTGAATGCTTGGAAATAAACAAGTGATGATGAAATATATAAAGTGTTAAATCATTTATTTGACTTTCATGGTTTGTATTGGAAAAACTATGTTAACATTTGGACTGACTGTTTAAAGCAATAGTGGATAAAACTGGTACCTTAGCACAAATCAAGTCAGGAACTTCAAACTGTACTGGTAGTCATTGTCACATACTTGAAATAAAACAAAAATGTCACTTTCATTTAAGAATGTCCTTGATAAAGTAATTACAGTTAATTTTATTGAGTACACATATAAAAAATTCTGTGTAACTAAATGGGAAAATACACATACTTTGCTCCATTAGCAAAATATGGTTGTTGTCTTGAGGAAAACCGCTTGTATGATTGAGCTGCAAACTGAATTGGTCATTTGTTATTTTTATTTTTTTGAGACAGGATCTCACTCTGTCATCCAGGCTGGAGATCAGAGGCATGATCTTGGCTCACTGTAATCTCCGCTTCCTGGGCTCAAGCAATTTTCCCATCTCAGCCCCCAAAGTAACTGGGACTACAGGTGCATGCCACCATGCCCAGCTATTTTTTATATTTTTAGTAGAGATGGGGTTTCTCTACTAACAGATGTTGGTCAGGCTGGTCTCAAACTCCTGGGGTCAAGTGATCTACCCACCGCAGCCTTCCAAAGTGCTGGGATTACGGGCATGAACCACCACACCTGTCCCTGAATTGGTCATTTTTAAAAATGGAATAACTTTTACACCTGAAACAACTAAAGAGAAATTATTTAGAGTTAGGCTTTTGAAAGACATTTTCTCAAAAATGAACAAAGTGAGCTTGTCAAGAAAAACATCTGATAAAACCTGTGGCTGATTATAAAATTTGAGCTGTTGAGTGAAAATTAAAATTTTCAAAAATTTGTATCTGCCACCATGAGCTTGTCAGCTTTTCAAAACTTAAAGACTTCTGACTAGATAAATGGTGATATTGGTGAACGTGATTTAAAAAATATTTTATAATGAAATGTGTCAACATTTGGAACATCTTTATAACTCATAACTGGTTTTGTAATATTTTCCAAATGACCAATTCATGATGTTATAAAATCATGCATGGGTAAAAGGTCTATTCCAAGTATAAGACCAATGGAATTTGATACATTACAGTATGAAAAGCTCATGCATATGGTTTAATAGTCCACATTGTAACTAACTTTTAAGAAACTATCACTTGTTGAATTTTGTTATAGTATATGAGAACAGCTACAATTACCTGAAAAGGATATTCAAATACACCTCCTTTTTCCAGCTACCTCTGAAGAAATTTTCTTCATATTCTTAAACAAACCAAAACAACACATTTCTACAGAATGCAAAAGATATGGGAATCCACGTGTCTTCAATTAAGTCAGCTATTGAATAGATTTGTGAGAATATGAAATAATGTCACTCTTCTAACTAATTTTTTTGGTTTTGGAAAATATACTTTCCACAAGAATATTTATGTTAAAATGTAATGGGTTTATTATTTTTAAGTAAATAAATAATTTAAAAATGTGTTTTAATTCTCATACAGATGCTCCTTGACTTACTATGGGGTTATGTCATAATAAATCCATTGTAAATTCAAAATATCACATGCATTTAATGTATCTAATCTACCTGACATAGTTTGGATGTCCCCTCCAAATCTCCTGTTGAAATGTAATCCTCAGTGTTGGAGTTGGGGCCTGGTGGGAGGTGACTGGGTCATGGGGGTAGATTTCTCATGAATGGTTTAGCACCATCCCCTTGGTGCTATCCTTGTGATAGTGAAGAATTTCTCCCAAGATTTGGTTGTTGAAAAGTGTGTGGCACTCTCCCCTTCTCTCTCTCTTGCTTCTGTTCTCATTATGTGACGTGCACGATCCCACTTTGCCTTCCATCATGAGTGAAAGTTCCCTGAGACCTCCCAGAAGTGAGCAGATGCCAGCACAATGCTTGTACAACCTGCAGAACTGTTAGCCAATTAAACCTCTTTTCTTTATAAGTTACTCTGACTCCGGTGTTTATAGCAATATAAGAACAGCCTAACACACAACCAAACATCATACCATATGTTAACCTAGCCTATCTTAAATGTGCTTGTGACACCTATGTTAGCCTAGAGTTGGGCAAAATCATCTGGTAACACAATACAGAGTGTTGGTTGTTTAACCTCATGATCAAGTGGCTGACTGGCAGCTGTGGCTCACTGCTCCTGCTCAGCACTGTGAGAGGGTATCATATACACATCATTAGCCCAGGAAAACATTGAAATTTGAAATTTGAAGTATACTTTCTACTGAATGCATATCACTTTCACACCATGGTAAAGTCACAAAGTCGTGTCAAGTCATTGTAAGTTGGGAGCCATTTATATAGTCTATAAACATGATGCACATAAACAAAAGTGAATTGGAGTCCTTAATATTTTTCAAGAGTGAAAAGGGTCCTGAGACAAAAAAGTTGGGAAGCCACTTCCCTATGTAGTTAAGAAACTGCTTCATTTCCAAGAAAGCAGAGTGCTAGAGACTGAACTATAGTTAGGACCACCATGCACAGTGGAGGTGGAGGGTAATCACAATGAAACGTAGAGGATTACGTGTGAAAGGCTATATTTTAATCAATGAGACATCCAGTCCTTTTTCTCAGATGTGAGTATGCTAGAAGATTTATACTTCCAAAATGGCAGAATAGAGAATTCTCCTCTAGAACAACTAAATATCCCAAGAGAAAAGATGAACAGATATGGACAGTTAGGAATCCCCTAATGACCTAATCAAATCACCTTACGTAGACTGTTACTAGTTAAAAATAAATGTCCATAAACAAAATCATCCAATCACCTTTTTATGCCTCTCTCCTAAATAAGAGTAGAGATTCAGGGATCATCAGATATTTGAGGAAAAACTTTAAAGTCAAAGCCAGGGACTAAGACAAATAAATGGGGAGAAGAGGGAAGGACATAGAGGAAATAACAGTAATTCAGGGACCACGAAAAAAAAAAGAAAAAAAAAAAACTACCTACTGGAAAAGCAAAGAAAGCAACTGAGTGGAGCAAAGAAGAAAAGAGGAAAGAAAAAAATACGAAAAGAAGATAAATAAAACTAAAATTGATATCCTCAGAGTCAGAAACAAGAAAACAAGCTATAAAAGGGACATTTTGAGGAATAAAAAAGAGCTTTTGGAAATTAGAATATGATAGCAACATGAAAGTTTCAACAGAAAATTTAAGTGATTAAGGAGGTTTATCAGAAAAGAGAGGAAAAGTGAAGAAGAGAAAATATATAAAAATTAGAGCACTGTTTGAGGAATTCCAATATCTGACTAATAAAAATTTCGGAAGAAATGCACAAAAAAGGAAAGAATGACATTATCAAAGAAAAAATTATCAGGAAAATTTCCCTAAACAGAAGGGCACTCATTTCAGATTTATAAGGTCTAACCACATACTTAGCAAACAGAATAAAAAGAGAGCCACACAAAAGATCACTAGGAACAGGGAGAAGATCTTAAAAGTATCAAGGCAGAGAAAAAGCAGGACCAAGAAAAGGACTGGAAAATTTTAAAGGTACTGGATTTCTCAATAGTTAAAGGAAAACTAGGATGAAATGGAACAAAAGCATCAAAATCTGAGGGAAATCTATGTGCATCCAAAATATAAGTCAAACTCTGCTACAGGGTCTCAACATGTTGACCTCTCATTTATCTTTTCTCAGGAAGTTCTTGGAAGAAATGCTTCACCAAAATGAGGGAGTAAACCTCAAAAAAGGGCACAAATCCAACAAATAAGAGTCAAAAAGAATCCCCAGGATAATGGTGAAGGGCACTCCCAGGACAACAGCTGTTCAGGAAATACAGCAATCAACCTGTCCAGATGGGAACAGAAGGAGGGATGGCTCCAGAAGCAGATCTCCAAAGAGAAGACGAAACTGATGGTTACCTGAGGTGTCTGCATATAGAAAGAGATTTACTACTCTGGTACAGTTTAGGGATGAATTTAGAATAGATTAATAGGAAGTTAAGCAAATAAAAGAAGAGATAGTTAATAACTCCAGGGTAAACTAAAAGTTGTGAAAGAAAGAAAGTGTCATCATAGCATACCACATGTCCCTGCTGTGAATAATATTTACATAGTAATAAAAATGTAAACAATGAATTCTGACCAATATTTAAGATATAAACTATTGCAGGATGAGAAAAGTATGTAAATAAGTATGTTTGGGTGTATGAGTGGTTAGGAGGTATGAGAGCTAAATTCTCATCTTCCATAGAAGCATCAGACTGTTATTTAGAAACACGAAAGCAGATGTCAGAAGTGGGAACGCTGGGAAGGTTGCTTCTGGAGTGGGGAAATTTGGAGCAGGAAGGGAGGAGCTGGGCACTGATGATTTTTAAATTATAAATAAAAATGTATTACAAGCTCATTACAAAAAACAAAAAAGGAAACTACAGAAAAGTAAAAATAAGAAAAAAGATTCCCTATACTTCCTACATCCAAGGATTAACACCCCAACAAAATCATTTCCCATTTATGTTTGTCATATATATTTTCAAAGCAATATATTATTTCATAATAGATAAGAATATTTGTTTAGGCATAATAGGTTAGGTTCTTTATCCACATTTTATCAGAAACAATTTCAAAGTGGAAAGAATTGTATAGGGAATATCATATATCCTTTACTAGGTTCTACATTAAACAGTTTACTTGTTGTTCACAAATGTATCAGTCTATCTATCCTTCTATCCATCCATTGACTCATTTTATGTTTTGAGGCATTTCAAAATAAGTTGCAGACTTCGGTGCACTTCATCCTGAACACGTCATCAGGCACATCACTAATCAGAGTTTAATATCTATTTATGGTTCTTTTTCTTAGGCAATTTTATATATAATGAGATACATGAATCTTAAGCATACCATTTGATAAATTTTGATAAATGCATACTCCTGTATAACACAAAACACTGTTTGATGGTGTTATTAAAATCTGCTATATCCTTACTGTATTTATTTTAATCTAGTCCTGATAATTACTGAAAGAAGTGTTTTTAAATTTCCAACTATGACAGTGTATTTTTCTATATTTTCTCCTGTTATTTTTTTCTTTGTATATTTTGAATCTCTGTTCTTCAATACTGTATTCTATTGCTGCTCTAAACAAATAATCACAAACAGTAGTTTAAAGCAATCCAAATTTATTCTCTTATGAATAAATTTGTTATTAACCTATAGTTACCCTATAGTTAGTTCTTATTTCTAACTATAGGTTAGAAATCAATATGGGTCTCATAGGCCTAACATCAAAGTATGTGAAAGGCTATCTTCCTTTTGGAGCTGCTCAGGAAAAATCTATCTTCTTGCCTTTTCTGGCTTCTATGGGATACCCACAATCGTTGGCTCATGTTCCTCTTCCTCCATCTTTAAATCCAGCAATTGTAGGTCAAGTCCTGCTAACACTGCATTTCTCTAACCTCCTCTCTATAGTTAAACCTCACTCTGCCTCCTCTTTATGCCTTCCTCTTCCACTCTTGTGGTTGTATAGGGTCCCTCTGGATATTCCAGAATAAGCTCCTTACTTTAAAGTCAGATGATTAGGAACTCATTCCATCCGCAACTTTAATTCCCCTTTGCCATATAATGTAACATATTTACAGGGTTCTAGAGATTAGAATGCAGGTATCTTTGGGGGAGGTTTGTTATTCTGTCTATCGCAGGATAATACATTTATGATTATTATGTCATCCTGATGAATTGATCCTTGTGTCACTATGAATAATCTCCTTTTCTCTGGTAATCCTCCTTTTTTGAAGCCTACTTTGCCTGATATTAATATAGACTCACCAGCTTTTTATAACTGCTTGCATGACATATTATTCTCATCCTTTTATTTTCAATCTGTGTCTTTATATTTAAAGCGTGTCTCTTATAGGCAGAATATAGTTGAGTCTTCTATAGCATCCAGTCTGACAATATTTGCCTTTTAATTACACTGTTTAGAACATTCACCCTTAATATAATTATTGATATAATCATGGTTCAGTCTACCATTTTGCTACTTGATTTTTTTTCCCATTTAGTTTTTGTTCCTCTCTTTCTCCTTTCTTGCTTTTTTTGAGGTTAATTCAGTATTTCTCAGTATTACATTTTAATTCTAATATGACTTTTTGGCTATACTTTTGTCATTATTTTTAAAGGGACTGTTGTAGGAATATAATTTTCACCCTTGCTTATCAGTCTTCTCAGGGGAAATATTGTACCACTCATATAAAAGAACGTTGTGATACTATAATTCCATTTACTGTCTCCTCCCTTTCTCATCCTTTGTTATTATTGCCATGTATTTTTATATCTACATATGTTATCAATCCCATAATACAATTTATATTTTTGCATGAATCATTATTTTGTAAACAAATTAGGGAAAAAGTAGTCTTTTATATTTAGCCACAAATGTACCATTTCCAATGTTCTTCATTATTTTTTGAGATCCAAGTTTCCTTCTGGTGCTACTGTCTGTCTGAAGAATTTCCTTTAGCATTTCTTTTTTTTTTTTTTTGAGGCAGAATCTTGCTCTGTTACCCAGGCTGGAGCGCAATAACACTATCTTGGCTAACTGCAACCTCCACCTCTCGGGTTCAAGCGATTCTCCTGCCTCAGCCTCCCGAGTAGCTGGGATTACAGGTGCCTGCCACCATCCCGGCTGATATTTGTATTTTTTAGTAGAGACAGGGTTTCACCACGTTTGTCAGACTGGTCTTGAACTCCTGACCTCAGGTGATCCAACGGTCTCAGCCTCCCAAAGTGTTGGGATTACAGGCATGAGCCATCGTGCCTGGCCTCCTTTAGTATTTCTTGCAACACAAATCTACTGGCTTTCATTGATAAAAAAAAGTCTTTATTTAACTTTCATTTTTGAAGAATATTTTTGCTGGCTATAGAATTCTGGCTTTACCTTTTTTTTTCTTTATCACTTTAAGAATATTGTTCTGTTGTATTCTGTCTTCCATTGTTTCTGATGTCAAATAAGCCATCATTTGTGTCTTTGTTCCCTGTATATGAAGTGTTATTTTTGTCTGAATGCTTCAAAGATTTTTAAGTTATTTTTGTTCTCAGCAGTTTGAGTACAATGTGCCCTGATGTAATTTTCTTTGTATTTCTCCATCTTGAATCTGTAAATTAATATTTTCCACAAAAATGTGGAGAAGTTCAGCTTTGATTTTAAAAAAATTTCTGCCACATTTTCTTTTTCCTATTCGTCTGAGCTCTGTGCATATGTTAGGCTATTTGGTTTTGGCAGTGAGGTCACTGAAACTTTGTTCATTTTTTTCCACGATTTTTTCCTTTCTGTTCTTTAAGTTGTATAGTTTTTATTGCTCAGTATGCAAGTTTACTCTTTCTTCTGTGGTTTCCAGTCTCTTGTCAAGCCCATCCAATGAGTTTCCATTTCAGATATTCTTCTTTTCACTTCAAGAATTCCATTTGGTTCTTTTTTATAGTTTCCATCGCACTGCTGATATTTCTCCAGGCTAATATTTCTCAATATGGACATTTTCCCCTTAACTCTATGAATATATAATATGAATTATAATAGCTTCTTTAAAATCCTTGTCAGCTAATTCTAATATCTGGGTCATCTCAGGGTTTCTATTTATTGTTTATCCTTCTCATTGTGGTCATATTTTCCTGTTTCTTTGCATGTCTGGTAATTTTTTTATTGTATATAACAAAATGTGGATGATATACTACAGAGATAGAAGAATGCTGATTTTGAATCTAGCAGGAAGTTGAATGAATGACTGACCTTCTTGTTCTTGTGAAGGCATCAGTTTATGCTTTTTCTGGACAAGTCTGTTTTGGTTATACTTGAGTCTTAGAGCAAATCCTTAGTCCTGAGACAGACTTTACACCTAAGGCATAATTTTTTTAGATTTCACTGGATAAAAACAAGGTGTTCATCAAATCCCTCTAAATTTGTGACATTCAAATTCCAACCTCTGTCTCTCATGTGACAAACGGCAGCTGAAATCTCTGTTCAACTTTTTGAGACTTCCAGCTGTTTCTTTCCACTAGGCTCCTTGGAATGTCTCATGAACATATACATTTCAGGGATCAAAGATTTGAGGGAAGTTTATATGCATATTTTGTATTTTTACATTGAAGTTCCTTCTTTTTGAGATTTCCACCCTCAATTTCCAGCCTCTGACTCCTTCTCCTTGACACTTCAAGCCAATATAAGCATGCATTTCTGTTTGAGTTCTAATTACCTCCTGATGCATGAATTGTTAAATAACTACAGTGAAGGCTGGGCGCGGCGGCTCACACCTGTAATCCCAGCACTTTGGGAGGTCGAGGCAGGTGGATCACGAGGTCAGATCAAGACCATCCTGGGGAACATGGTGAAACCCCGTCTCTACTACAAATACAAAAAATTAGCCTGGTGTGGTGGTGAGCACCTGCAGTCCCAGCTACTCAGGAGGCTGAGGCAGGAAACCGGTGTGAACCCAGGAGGCGGAGCTTGCAGTGAGCCAAGATCGTGCCATTGCACTCCAGCCTGGGCAACCGAGCAAGACTCCATCTCAATAATAATAATAATAACAACAACAACTACAGTAAAAAGTCAAGTAAAAGTAGATCTCATGTAGTATTCTTCACTTCTTTTAAAGGTTGAATACCTTCCTTTGGTTTCTGCCTTTTTTGATCATATTCCAGTGTTTTTTCTTTAATACTTTATATTTTATCATTGCTCTCTATATAAGGGTTATTACGATACAAGCTACTCCACTATACTTGTAATTATACTTTCATCTTAATAACTTTTTCTGGGTTTTCTAAATGGGTTGGTGGGCAGGACCAATTATTAAGTCATATATTTTGGTCCTCAAAATATAGTAAACCCAATAATATGCTTCCAAATCAAAATAGTCAAACTACAGAGATCTGTTTATTAATGACTTTAGACTCAGAATTTGGGCTGTTCAAGCTCCAAGCTCAACATCCCAATACTGAATTGATTCTTCTGGCCATCTATATATAGTGACAAATGACAAATTCTATGTTAGTCTCCCCCACCCTTTTTTTTCTAACAATGTCTCTTGATTTCTTTACATTATTAGGACATCTTCACCTCAGTATTTCTCAGAATTGAAGAAACATGGCATTTGGCTTTAATTTTCATGAAGTCCTCCTGGCCGGAATTGCCTGGGATTCTTCCATGACTTTTCCAAGACTTGACTGAAAACTATGGCTGGAAAGGATAAATTGTAGATTCCAGGTGCTATTTGTCCTCTAATGAATGCTGATCCTGGAGCCAAAAGAAATACAATCCCCTGCTTGCTTTTGAGGGTATTTTTGGAGTAGTTGCAAACAGTGATATTTATCTGGAGACATGGCCTATATATATATATATATTTATGTGTGTGTGTGTGTATGTGTATTTTTTAAGTAGTCAATAAACAAAATGTATTTATTAAAAATGTATTTTTGCATCATAAAAATAATACTGTGCTCACTTCATTCCATTTGTGTTAGGAAGAGTACTTGAATAGAAAAGAAAAGCTTTCTCTTATCCCTCCCTGTCAGCAAAAATAATTAAAGCCATACATTCTTAGCCAATAATTTTCTTATGCTGATATCATTATCTTTCTCCACAAATCCTATAAATTCTTAAAGACTCAGCCTTTATGCTACATTATCCAGATAGCCTTTTTGGTGAGGACACTGGACAGAATTTCAGTAAAGGAACATTATCTTGTTATCAAAGCAGTAGTAGTTAAGACAATAACCCTTGGAGTGAGACAGACACAACTTTAAGTCCAACATTTTCCACTTTCTGTGTAATCTTTGGATTTTCTATAATTTCATCTAAGTTATAGTAAAATAGAGATAAAAATAGTCCCTAACTCATTTGGTTGTTGTGAGGATCAGATATAATAAGGCATACAAAGTTTAAGAACAGTTCCTGGCACATTGTTATTTTTATTGTCATTGTTGTTGTTGCCATTATTATTTTTTCCCCAGAGTAAATGACTAATAAGCTATTGTCTAAATAAGTACTTGGTGATTGAATAAGTGCCATTATGGTAGAAGAGAAAAACAAATAAATTACAAAGACAAGTCATAAGGAAAAAAACAATTTTAAGTTATCATAAGTGCTATTAAAAAAGAGCTAAGAAAAAGAATGAAATGGGAGACCTGTTTTGGATAGGATCATCAGGGAAGGCCTCCCTAGGACATGACATGTAAGGTGAGACTTAAAAGATGAAAAGGAGTTGGCCACACAAAGAGAATGGAGAACAGCATTTCAGGCAGAAGGACTAGCATATAGAGAGACCCAGAGGCAGATATGCACATGGACCTGAAAGAATTGAAAGACCACTGGTGAGCTGGGACAGAATAAGGGCAGAGCGGCACCAGATGAAATCAGAAAGTAGCAGAGGCCAAACACAAAAGGCCAGTGTGGAGAGTTTGGCTTTTGGTCCAAGTGCAAAGGAGAGACATTGTGGGTTTTCAAGCAAGGGAATGACAAGATCCTCAGACTTACTCAATCCATGACTCACAAAAACAAATTGAAGAAGAATAAGAGTTTCTGAAAACATTTGGAACTTGTTTTTTAGAGAAATTAAGAGTATAAATGTAGACTAAAATATTTCCCATTATGATTGAAGTTACTGATTGCCAGCAAACAAAAACACTTTAGGTGGAGAACTTTTCTTCAGAGGGAGAAGCAATCTTTAATAAACATTTAATCCACTTTGTTTTCTTTCACATCTGTAATGAATCCACAGGGGATAGTGTGACCCACTTCAAACAGAGGAGGGACAAAAGGAGAACATACGCTAGGCAGGAAGGGTTAGAGTAACTGAGAAAGAGGGCCATTGCCAAGGCCTATGTGGGCCCAGAGTAAAAGCACAGTCTGAGTTGAGAGCACTACATTAGACAAGAGATGATTTGGAGGATACTGTGAAATAGATTTCTTAGAGAAAAGAAGAACAGGATTCCAGTATACAATTAGTGAGACATTGACTGTTAAGGGCTGGACCTTCTGGTACAAATGCCCTAAGGGAACTTATAGAATATTTAAATTTATTTATCAGATAATTATATTTTTCATTATCCTGCGGTAACAGGTCTTTTCCATTTAAGATTCTTCCTGCAGTGTTGGAATTCATTCTCTTTCTTGAAGCTGCTTCATCTTGATACTCTTTTTTTTTTTTTTTAAATCTGCTTCATTTTAGAGACTCACTTGGCAATAATTAAGACCACTGACATTAATAACAAAGTGTTTCTATTTCCCCATTATATATTGAGCAATTAAAATTATTTCCTGTCTTATACAAGGAAATTTATTCCCAAAGGAAAAGCCTATGGGAAAACAGTGGCATGCCCAGATCCCCATTACGTGTTCACTGATAACAGATTATTTTAAAAGGGTACATAATAGCTGAAATCTCCAAAATGCGTCAGTTGTTTTCTCAAATTTTTCTGAAAACAACCAAACAAAATTATAGTACTACAAGACAACATGTGCCATAAAAATAACTTTGGAGTTACTTTTAAATTTTTTCCTGGAGGATGAAGGATAGCTTACCGAATGTCAGTTACGAACTTGGCGACAACTAATTATCTTTCATTTCACAGCAGCTGATAATAAGTAAGAGCAAAAATGGTGAATACCTACTGTTGCCAGGTAACTGCATCTACTGTACTTCCTGCCACCTTCATGAATCTGTAAGGAATAGAAAGAAAAAAGATATTACAACTTAGATCAAACCACATCCCCCAAATCAAAAGGAAATGAACTGAGACAGATTAGACCAATCCCTAAGCAGGTATGCTTTCTGAGAGGATCCTCCACAGCCACAATCATGACCTAGACACAGCTATCGGAGGTCAAACTATACAGAAAGTGAAAGTAACCATACTTCCAGCTCCCCACACACCCTTCACCATCTGGAAATCAAAATCCCAATAAGGCATTCTATCTACATCTGTCTTCCCAAGCCCATGCCTGATGGCTCCCACATCAATTTCCTCATAACCAAAACTTGTCTATCCCATTTCCTATTCTCTAAGGACTCCAATCTCTAATAGGAAACAAACAGTAATATTTCCCAAGGATGACAGCACAAAAGATGCCTTTGAAAAACTTCAGGCTTTCCTAGAACGAGCATGAGAAAACCCAATTTATTTATACAAGTAAAAAGCACCATCAAATATGCCCCAATGAGGAGCTACCACACCTGTCTAAGTGTAGAAAGTTGAGCACCACAAAGAGAAATCTATCATCTACTTTTGGAGCAGCTAAGTAGTGAACTGAGTGTTATCTGACAAACATGCTCAGCTCGAAAGGTAAACCAGACTTGGTTCTGTGCAGTTAAGCACACATCAAAGCCTTGCTAGCAGTTCCCCACCTTCTTTGTTTCTGGAGGTTCCAGGAAAATCAACAGAACCTGAAGATGTATCTGGGAGCCCAAAGATGACACAGGGTCTCTCATAAATTGCATGTCTGTGAATAACTCAATTATCTACCTACCTCCTTCTCCCTGTCCACATGTTCTCAGGCCATGTGCTATCATGGTTATAACTATGAGTTGAGGGAGTCAACTAGTAGTTACCAAAAGGAATATCTCAGCTCTTTAAGATATTTCTTTTATTCCTGAGACCCTGGTGGGGAACTTTTCTTCAGAGGGAGAAGCAATCTTTAATAGTACTTCTTAACTGAAAATTCTTCCTCCAGGGAGAAAGATGGTGTTTTGTCTAGAAGGCCCTATCTCTACTTTACCCCAGCATAATATTGCAAGGCAGATGCATGTTGCTCATGCTCTGTGGGTTGCTGTGTGTTGCCTAAACAGAGGCACAGATTTGCTGTGACAGCAGAAAAGAATTGAGTCTCTCTGGAGGAGTACATAAGAGAAACATAGGGCTGGATGCCAGGACTGTTGGTTAGCATTAAAGTGAAGTTTATAAAAGGAGAAGAAAAGAAGAAGGGGAAGGACACGATGGGTTTGAAAAGGGGGGGAAGAAAGAGAGAAGGAAGAGGAGGAGGAGAGGGAGGACAAGGATGGAGGATGAGAAGAAGGCCACAGAAGCCATGGCTTAGCCTTTGTCTGAATGGTTTTGCCTTTCTTTCTCCAGTACCATTCAGCAGTCCTCAAGCAAGAAAGTAGAAAATGACATATGGGAATGATCAAGGAATAGAACTGGTTTGATGAGCAGGGCCAAAATGTCAACGAGGGCTGGAGGGAATGTAACATTTACTGAGTACCTACTGAATGTCAGCCATTCACATGTTATTTCTTATAATTCTTAAAAATGCCTGCTTGGTAAGGTGGATATTGTCAATTCCATTATATAGATTACCAGCTTCCCTACTGGCTACAGAAGTACATCTCCTAACACTCCAAATAGCCAATTTTTGATGGAGTTATGCCAACCCTCCTAGCAGCAGTCATTGGGAAGCATGGCACAGATATCCTCTGCTTTTGAAGCCAATGGATTTCTCTTTCTCTTTACCTTATCTCCTTTCCCCAGCCCAGGACAATCCCTTTTGAGTTTGGGAGAGTAGTTCCACTCTCTTCACTATTTCTGGACCTATGCCTCTAAAATTCCTCTTCTGGAATTCAAAAGCCAGAAAGACTTGTGCAGTATTTGCCTTTCCTCCTGTCATGTGCTACCCTGTCAATAGGCACACAACCAGCTCTTGAATGGATAGAAGGAAAATGGAAAAATACAAGGAGAAAGAAAACAGATTAATATTCAAAATATTATCCCTGCCATCTATGCTACTCTAAGCAGGTAAGATCTGATAATAATCTTAGAAGTAGGATGGCCCAAGAATGAAGAGGAAGAGATGAAATTTTGTAGCTCCTTCTCAGATATTCAAAAAATTAAAAAATCTAGACAATCTTAGACACAAGTGTCATTTCAAAGAAAGAAATGTAAAAACAAATGTTTACATGGAATTTACACCTCCAAAATAATTTCTAAAATCTCTGAAATACAAATATTTTATGTAGAGATGGGGCCAAGATAGCCAACTAAAAGCAGAGGTGATCGGAGGCTCCCATTAAAAAAAAATAAAATAAATAATAGTGAGCCAATCCTGCACCAGCAACCAAGGTATTCAGGTTCTGTCATCAGAACTGACTAGGCAGTTGGCGTGACCCACAGAGAGGAAGGAAGATCAGTGTGGTGCTGTAGCCCATTTGAGAACCACACAGGGCAGGGGAGCCCCCATCCTCAGCCAGGAAAGGCAGTCAGTGAGTACGCTATCCAGCCTGGGAAAATGTGCTTTTTCCATGGAACTGTGTAACCCATGGATTGGAAGATCCCACTTATGAGTCCACACTACTGGGGCGAGGGTCCCAACCATGGAGCTGCGTAGGTTCTCAACAGCCACTAAGCTAGAATCTGCTTAAGCCTGCTGAGCTCCCAGAAGGAGGGGTGACGAGCACCACAGCTGTGGCTCCCTGCTGTCTAAGCCGTTTGAGCTCCTTAGGCGAGGGGTGACAGCCAATTCTAGGACCCATAGCTGCCTAACACACTAAGCTCCCAGGGTTGGGGAAGGGCAGCAGCCATCTGTATAGCTCCAGGCTGTGTTTTTTCCCTGAGGGAGCCAGGGATGATGGATGGCTTAGTCTCAAGAGGTATCCACCACAGCCCAACACAGGGGCTGTGGCAGACTGCTGACGGAGTGCCTCTTCAGGCCTGACCTTGACTCATCCCTCCTCACTGTGTGGGGCCTCTCTGCAGGAACTCCAACAACCTTAGCCAGGGAGTCAGGGACAGAACTCTGATCTCCCTGGGCCTGACTCCCTAGCAGGAGGGGTGGCCACAGTCTCTGTGGACCAGTAGACTTAGTCTTTCCTCCTGCTAGTTCTGAGGAATCCAGGCAGCCCAGACAAGTGGGTTTCCCCCCAGTGAAGCACACCCCCTCAGTCAAAGTGCCTCATTAAACAGGTCGTGCTCTCCCTGCCACCCACCGGGGTGAGACCCTCTAACAGGGGTTGTCAGACACCCTATAGAGGAGTGTTTCTATTGGCATCAGGTCAGTGCCCCTTGAGGTCAGAGATCCCAGAGGAAGAAGCAGGCACCCATCTTTGCTGTTCTCCAGCTTCCTCAAGTGACATCTCCAGGCATGGGAGTGAACCAGATGAATAGGGCCTGAACTGAACCCCCAGTGAACCGCAGTGGCCCTACAGAAGAGGGACCTGACCATTGCAAGAAAAACAAACAGAAAGCAAAAACAATAGCATCAACAAAAAAAAGTCCCCACAAAAACCCCATCAAAGGTCGATAGTAGACAAACTCATAAAGATGAGAAAGAATCAGCGAAAAAAAAAACACTGAAAACCCAAAAGGCCAGAGTGCCTCTTCTCTAAATGGGCACAGAACTGGACAGAGGATGAGATGGATGAATTGACAGAAGTAGGCTTCAGAAGGTGGATAATAAACTCTGCTGAGCTCAAGGAGCATGTTCTAATCCAGTGCAAAGAAGCCAAGAATCTTAATTAAAGGGTACAGGAGCTGCTAACTACAATAAGCAGTTTAGAGAGGAACATAAATAACTTGAAGGAGCTGAAAAACATAGCATGAGAACGTTGTGAAGCATACACAAGCATCAATAGCCACATCAACCAAGTGGAAGAAAGGATATCAGAGTTTGAAGACCATCTTGCTGAAAAAAAGGCATGCAGATAAGATTAGAGAAAAAAGAATGAAAAGAAATGAACAAAACCTCTGGAAAATATGGGACTATGTAAAAAGACCGAACGTATAACTGATTGGAGTACCTGAAAGAGATGGGGAAAATGAAACCAAGTTGGAAAACACACTTCAGGATATCATCCAGGAAAACTTCCCCAACCTAGCAAGACAGGCCAACATTCAAATTCAGGAAATACAGAGAACCCCACTAAGATAATCTATGAGAAGATCAACCCCAAGACACATAATCATCAGATTCCCCAAGGTCAAAATGAAGGAAAAAATGTTAAGGGCAGCCAGAGAGAAAGGCCAGGTCACCTACAAAGGGACTACAATCAGACTAACAGTGGACCTCTCAGCAAAAACCCTACAAGCCAGAAGAGAGTGGGGGTCAATATTCAACATTCTTAAAGAAAATAGTTTTAAACCCAGAATTTTAAATCCAGTCAAACTAAAATTCATAAATGAAGGAGAAATAAAATCATTTCCAGACAAGCAAATGCTGAGAGATTTTGTCATCACCAACCTGCCTTCCAACAGCTCCTAAATGAAGCACTAAATATGTAAAGGAAAAAACCAGTACCAGTTACTGCAAAAACATACCAAAATATAAAGACCAATGACACTATGAAGAAACTGCATCAACAACTGTGCAAAATAACCAGATAGCATCCTGATGGCAGGATGCAATTTACACATAACAATATTAACCTTAAATGTAAATGGGCTAAATGCCCCAATAAAAGACACAGACTGGTAAACTGGATAAAGAGTCAAGACCCATCAATGTGCCGTATTCAGGAGACTCATCTCATGTGTAAAGACACACATAGGCTCAAAATAAAGGGATGGAGGAATATTTACCAAGCAAATGGAAAGCAAAAAAAAAAAGCAGGGGTTGCAATTCTAGTCTCTGACAAAACAGACTTTAAACCAACAGAGATAAAAAAAGACAGAAGGGCAGTACATAATGGTAAAGGAATCAATTCAACAAGAAGAGCTAACTATCCTAAATATAAATGCACCCAACACAGGAGGACCCAGATTCATAATACAAATTCTTAGAGACCTATAAAGAGACGTAGACTCCCACACAATAATAGTGGGAGACTTTAACACCCCACTGTCAATATTAGACAGATGAACAAGACAGAAAATTAACAAGGATATTCAGGAATTAAACTCAGCTCTGGATCAAGTGGACCTAATAGACATCTACAGAACTCTCCACCCCAAGTCAACCACATGGCACTTATTCTAAAATCAACCATACAATTGGAAGTACAACACTCCTCAGCAAATGCAAAAGAATGGAAATCATAACAGTCTCTCAGACCACGGTGCAACCAAATTAGAACTCAGGATTAAGAAACTCGCTCAGAAATCACAGAACCACATGGAATTTGAACAACCTGCTCCTGAATGACTCCTGAGTAAATAATGAAATTAAGGAAGAAATAAAGAAGTTCTTTGAAACTAGTGAGAACAAAGAGATGAGACAATGTACCACAATCTCTGGGACACAGCTAAAACAGAGGGACATTTATAGCACTAAATGCCAACATCAGAAAGCTGGAAAGATGTCAAATCAACACCCCAATGTCACAGTTAAAAGAGCTAGAGAAGCAAGAGCAAACAAATCCAAAAGCTAGCAGAAGACAAGAAATAACTAAGATCAGAGCAGAACTGAAGGAGACAGACACATGAAAAACACTTAAAAAAAAAATCAATGAATCCAGGAGCTGGTTTTTAGAAAAAATTAACAAAATAGATAGACTACTTAGACTAATAAAGAAGAAAAGAGAGAAGAATCAAATAGACACAATAAAAAATGATAAAGGGGATATCACCACTGACCCCACAGAAATACAAGCTACCATTACAAAATGCTGTAACCACCTCTACACAAACAAATTTGAAAATCTAGAAGAAGATAAATTCCTGGACACATATACCCTCCCAAGACTAAACCAGGAAGAAGCTGAATCCCTGAATAGACCAATAGCAAGTACTGAAATTTAGGCAGTAATTAATAGCCTACCAACCAAAAAAGGCCTAGGACCAGACAGATTCACAGCTGAATTCTACCAGAGGTACAAAGAAGAGCTGGTAATAGTCCTTCTGAAACTATTCCAAACAGCTGAAAAGGAGGGATTTCTCCCTAGCTCATTTTATGAGGCCAGCATCATCCTGATACCAGAATCTGACAGAGACACAATAAAAAAAGAAAACTTCAGGCCAAGATCGATGCAAATATCCTCACTAAAATGCTGGCAAACTAAATCCAGCAACATATCAAGAAACTTATCCACCACGATCAAGTCAGCTTCATCCCTGGGATGCAGGGCTGGTTCAACATATGCAACTCAATAAACATAATCCATCACATAAACAGAACCACTGACAAAAATCACATGATAATTTCAATAGATGCAGAAAACCCCTTTGATAAAAATCAACATCTCTTCATGTTAGAAACTCTCAATAAAATAGGTATTGATGGAACATATCTCAAAATAATGAGTTATATATTACAAACCTACAGCCAATATCATACTGAGTGGGCAAAAGCTGGAAGCATTGCCTTTGAAAACTGGCCAAGACAAGGATGCCCTCTCTCACCACTCCTATTTAACATAGTATTGGAAGTTCTGGACAGGCAATCAGATAAGAGAAAGAAATAAAGAGTATTCAAAGAGGAAGAGAGGAAGTCAAGTTGTCTCTGTTTGCAGATGACATGATTCTGTATTTAGAAAACCCCATCATCTCAGTCCAAAAACTCCTTAAGCTGATAAACAACTTCAGCCAAGTCTCAGGAGACAAAACCAAAGTGCAAAAATCACAAGCATTCCTATACACCAACAGACAAACAGCCAAATCATGAATGAACTCCTATTTGCAATTGCCACAAAGAGAATAAAATACCTAGGGATACAGCTAACAAGGGATGTGAAGGACCTCTTCAAGGAAAACTACAAACCACTGCTCAAGAAAATCAGAGAGGACACAAACAAATGGAAAAACATTCCATCCTCATGGATAGGAAGAATCAATACTGTGAAAATGGCCACATTACCCAAAGTAATTTATAGATTCAATGCTATTCCCATCAAACTACCATTGACATTTTTCACAGAGTTAGAAAAAACTACTTTAAATTTCATATGGAACCAAAAAAGAGCCCAGGTAGCCAAGGCAATCCTAAAAAGAACAAAGCTGGAGGCATTATGCTACCTGACTTCAAACTATACTACAAAGCTACAGTATTTAAAAGAGCATGGTACTTGTCCCAAAACAGACATAAAGACCAACGAAACAGAACAGAGACCTCAGATATAACATCACACATCTACAACCATCTGATCTTTGATAAACTGGACAAAACAAGCAATGGGGAAAGGATTCCCTATTTAATGTATTGTGCTGGAAAAACTGGCTAGCCACATGCAGAAAACTGAAACTTGATCTCTTCCTTACACCTTATACAAACATTAACTCAAGATGGATTAAAGACTTCGGTGTAAAACCCCAAACCATAAGAACCCTAGAAGAAAACCTAGGCAATATCATTCAGGACATAGGCATGGGAGAAGACTTCATGACGAAAATGCCAAAAGCAACTGCAACCAAAGACAAAATTGACAAATGGGATCTAATTAAACTAAAGAGCTTCTACCCAGTAAGAGAAACTATAATCAGAGCAAACAGGCAACCTACAGAATGGGAGAAAAGTTTTGTAATCTACCCATCTAACAAAGGTCTAATATCCAGAACCTACAAGGAACTTAAACAAATTTACAAGAAAAAAACAACCCCATAAAAACTGGGCAAAGGATATGAACAGATGCTTCTCAAAAGAAGACATTCATATGGCGAACAAATATATGAAAAAAAGCTCAACATTATTGATCATTAGGGAAATGCAAATCAAAACCACAATGAGATACCATCTCACATCAGTCAGAATGGCAATTATTAAAAAAGTCCAGAAACAATAGATGCTGGCGAGGCTGTGGAGAAATAGGAACGTTTTTACACTGTTGGTGGGAATGTAAGTTAGTTCAACCATTGTGGAAGTGGCGTGGCAATTCCTCAAGGATCTAGAACCAGAAATACCATTTGAGCTAGCCATCCCATTACTGGGTATACACCCAAAGGAATATAAATAATTCTGCTATAAAGACATATGCACATGTATGTTTATTGCAGCACTATTTACAATAGCAAAGACATGGAACCAACCCAAATGCCCATTAATGATAGACTAAATAAAGAAAATA
This sequence comes from Colobus angolensis palliatus, assembly GCF_000951035.1. Taxonomy (NCBI): domain Eukaryota; kingdom Metazoa; phylum Chordata; class Mammalia; order Primates; family Cercopithecidae; genus Colobus; species Colobus angolensis. Next base: position 601,551 of record NW_012121754.1, read on the forward strand.
TGGTACAGACACACTATGGAATAACATGAAGCCTTAAAAGGAATGAAATCATGTCCTTTGCAGTGACATGGTTGAAGGTGGAAGCCATTATCCTCAGCAAACTAGCCCAGGAACAAAACACAAAACACCGCATGTTCTCACTCATAAGTGGGAGTTGAACAATGAGAACACATGGACACAGGAAGGGGAGCAACACACACCGGGGCCAGTTGGAGGGGTGGGGGAGTGAGGGGAGGGAGAGCATTAGCATAAATAGCTAATGCATGCTGGGCTTAAAACCTAGATGATGGATTTGATAGGTGCAGCATGCCACCATGACACATGTAGACCTATGTAACAAACCTACATGTCCTGCACTTGTATCCTGGAACTTAAAGTAAAATTAAAAACAAAAGAAATATTTTATGTAAAACTGTTTTATAATCATATAGAAATAACCACAATGAAAACAATACTGACATTAATAGAGCTTTGTCATAAAATGCTTTTCAGTTTCTTATATGTACAGCTTCCCATAGTCCTCAAAACAATCCAGTAAGGTAGATATTTCTGTATTTCAGTGGAGGAGGTTATGAGGTTATGAGACTTTCTCAAATTCATGTAGTTAGTGTAGGCTAAACTCAGGTTCTGATTCCAAATTCGACCATCTTTCCAGTATCTTATGCTGCCTCCAAGCTGTTTTCACTGAGGCTAGGAAGTATAGTAAACTCTAAGATACAAAAAACCAGCTGAATTTTTGCCTTGAGAAAACACTACCATATTGATTAGAAAAAGGAAAAAGCTGGACCACCTTCTTTGCTTGTTAGCTTCCTCTCACAGTCTTGAGCCCTTCAATGCTTATTGTAAGACAATGTGCTGGATGCAGGTATCAAAAGGTGACTGGCTCAGGGCCTCTGCTACAAGACAACCACAATGAAGCCCAGGAGACAGAAATGTGGACAAGGACATACCAAAGTTTCTGTGTGCGGTAACAGATGGTTAGTTTGTACCAGTAGTACAGTAAGAGGACCTCAGAAAGAGGAGCAGTTAGGTCTGCCCTATGGTGTTAGAAGAAGAAATACAGATTAAGAAAACCCTTCATATTGTCTACAATGTTGAATATGAGATTGAAAGAAGAGTAAGATTTTGCCAGGAGGAGCAGCCCAGGCAAAGAATAGCATGAGCAAAGCAAGGAAGAATCAAAATGAGCTGTTCACAGAAGTCCGGTGTGGCTGGATGTCAGGGAACAAGTAAGGGAATGGCAGGAGGTTAGGCTGGTCAGATCACTAGGAGCTGCCCTGTGTTGCCTTTACAAGTCTGGCCTTTACCCTTAACAACAAGGTACAAGTCCAGGTCCTATTTATCTTTGTATGATTAGCACCCAGCATAATATTGTAAAATATAGCCAGCTCGCCCTCCATGTATGTTTGTTGAATTTATTCTGTCTTTAAACACACACAAGAGATTCTCAGGCTCAGATTTGCATTTTAGGATCTGGCTATGGAAAAGATGAAAGATATTGGTGAAGATAAGCGGCAAGAGATTCTACAGAGACATGGGAGGCTTTGAAATATAGGAATGAAAAAAAAAAAAGGCCCACTTTAGAAACACTGTTGGTGTGCTCAAGAGAAAGAGGAGAATGCCAAAATTTTAATTGCAATAATGAATGCTATTGTCCAAGATGAGGAACCCAGGAGAGGACTTTCAATGCTGCTGGTGGTAAATGTATTCCAATCCTCCTGAATATGTCTCAAACAACTTGAAGTACTTGTCATTGATATTAACAGCCCTGTATTCATAAGAAAATTAAGACCAAATAAATCATTAATGCCCTACTTGGCTAAAAGTCTGTGGACAGGCAAATCAGAACATTTCTAATTTGGTATGTTGAAAATTGGAAACTGGTTCTTCATGACACCATAATCAGGAGATCCTCATATGCATTGAATAGTTTGCTCTGTTATATGTGAGAATTAAGTCCTTAAATAATGTTCTATTATCTAAAGGAACATTACAAAAAGAATGAGAAAACTACTGTTAGTGACATTCAAAGTACCGTTATTGTATTTTCTCCACATCTGCACCCTACATCTCAAAGAAAATCCAAAAAATCTATAATTAAATAGGAAATATCCTGAGCCCATAAATAGAATAGTATAGAGTTTACAGAAAAATATTTTTAAATCGGATCTAGAAAAAGAGCTATCATGATCCTACAGAGGAAAATCAATTATTCTTCTTAAACCAATTTATAGGCTTAATGGAATTAGAATAAAAAATTCCAGCAGATATTTTTGAAGCTTTACAAAACCATTCTAACATTCATTTGGAAGAAGCCAAGAAAATTTTGAAAACTTGGAATAATGAAGGGGCATTTATTGGATCTACTATATATTATCATGAAATTTGTAATGATTAAAACATTCAAGATTTAGTAAGGAGATCTATGGAATAAAATTTAAAATACTATATAAGAAGTTATTACATGAAAAGGAATTCAGTGTCTGAAAAATTGAAGCATTCTGAAATGTGCTATGTGACTTGTCTATTTGGGAAAAAAATTAAAGTCAGATCCTCACCTAATATTCTGTATAAGAAATCAAAATATTAAAATGTAGTTTAGTTTCATTATATTTAAAAAATTTCAGGCCAGGCGCAGTGGCTCATGCTTGTAATCCCAGCACCCCAGCACGTTGGGAGGCCGAGGCAGGTGGATCACAAGGTCAGGAGATCGAGACCATCCTGGCCAACATGGTAAAACCCTGTCTCTACTAAAAATACAAAAAATTAGCTGGGTGTGGTGGTGGGCACCTGTAATCCCAGCTACTGGGGAGGCTGAGGCAGGAGAATGGCGTGAACTCGGGAGGTGGAGCTTGCAGAGAGCCAAGATCGCACCACTGCACTCCAGCCTGGGCAACAGAGTGAGACTCCGTCTCAAAAAAAAACAAAAACAAAAACAAAAAAAATTCAATCACAATTTAATATTTGTAGACAAATTATATTATCTTTTTAACCTTAGTGGCATATTGAAGCCATAGAAAAGTTGTTTTAGCTAACTTTGAGAAAATACCATTATTAAGTATGTGTTCATGTGAAAATTGCTGTAAGCTACATTTTTTCCTTTTCCTTCTTAGCAAAACGATGAGATCAACTTCAACCATATGGAAGCATTTCTACACTTAGTTTGAGGAGGAAAAAAATCAAATTTGCAAATAATGTCAAACAAAATATGCATTTCCAAATCCTAGCAAGATGACCAAACACATCCTTATCATTTTAGAAAGATCTCATCTAAAATAGGACAACTATTCTGTTTTCAGACGTCCTCAAATAATATTTATATTTTTTAAAAACTAGAAAAGGAAAACCAACCACAGAAATAACACATAAAGAAAAATAATTAGATACAATTCCAAAGAACAGGTATTACAGTCAATGAGTTTGGGGTATTCTCCCTGCCCCCATGAACCTTCCCTGAACCTTAGGCTTTCTATATCTTATATGCAGAAATCTATACCTATACTCCATTTTTATATCTGTATTGACACTGTGGAGGACGATTCCAAAAAGATCATTATTTTCTTTGTTCAAATCTAACATTGATAGATGCTTCTGCTCTCCAGTTCTGCCTGTTTCTCGGAAACTGGCCCAAACCACATAAATGAACAACTTCAACACAGCTGCAAAATGCTCAGCAACAGTAATATTAGAGGTGGAATAACATGCACACGGAATAGTGCTGTCAGGAGTGAAAGTCCATTGGGAGAGTGAAATTCTGTTTAGGGTCTGGTATTATCTAAGGACTTTCTACCATTCACTTCCATTCTAATCCCTAGATTTAGGTCTATGAAGGTACAAGTTAATGATGACTCAGGCTGTGAATACTGACAAGAGTGGAAGATCTTGGTTTTCCAGGGTTGGATGTTCCCATAGCTGAATTATGGTGACAGAAATCTGGACTATGATCTCAGAGGACAAGCTGCCTTTGCCCTCATGCTGATCTCTAGTCACACAAAGAAGCGTAAGAGAGGGAAGAGGACAGTGCCTGTATCTAATGAAATTGGCCAGTGCCAGGCAGACATTTTGATATTTGGGGGTCTTTCCATTAGGGCCATTCTGCTACTATAGAAAAGAACAAAATATCTCCTTTCATTGTGAGAGTTCCTTTCCCCCACACAGGGGACTCCAAATCTGGGAGAATTTCTTTCCTTTGTTATCCACCTGCACATATGACGTATCTGAAATATTGTTGAGCCTTCTCTCCCAGGGCATATCACAGCTCTCTATTATAATAAGGCCCATCTTTACTCATGGTCTTTGGGGTTTGATTTCTACTTCTGGATCACAGATTGCAACCCTAAAATCTGATTTCTGAAGTTTGCTCCCAGGAAAGGGGATAAATCCTTCACCAGGAACTGGATATCTAACTGAGTACATACTTTAATAAGAGCGTAGCAGCCTGATCTTTCCTGTCCACAAAGAGAATCTTTGATTATGTTAACTAACACAAATGAGATGTGACAGCCATTCTACACAAAAGCCTAGGGAAAGTTTGTGAGAAAATAATTCATCCTGAGTTCTAGTAAACCAGGCTGAACTCTAGATAAACAATATTTTGGGGCATCTTTCATTTGATCCAAAGCCACTTACTTTTTCATGGTTAATAATATGTTGAGCTAGACTGGGTGTTACAAAGAAGAAATGAAATATTGACCTCTTTCTTTCTCCCTTTCCCCTTCTCTCCCTCACCTTCAATCCTCCATTTCTTTCTCCCTTACTCACTCCATGCCTCTCCTCTCCTCATCCCTATTTATATATATTAATAATATCACATTGGCAGTAGACCAATAAATAGCATATAGTTATATGTTTGTTGAATTTAATGGCTAGTGCAGGTCTCTATTTAGGCTTCCCTTGGAGCTTATGTTTCCCTTAGGTTGATAGAGCCTTAAATATACATGAATTGAGATGGGTGAGACTCTTCAACCAATCCATCTTGTTGATAAAAGTCACTTCCTGGCAGTTTAATTTAAGGAGAATCCTGAATGAAGGAAAAAATAAGTTAATTACCATTTGCCAATTGACAGGTATGTAGTAAGCAGATTACCTACTTACAACCCTATAAGGTTGGCATTATTAGTCTCATTTTATAGATAAGAAACTGTGCTCAAGATCACATGGGCAGTTAATTGCAGAGCTGGGATTCAAACCCAATTCTGATTCTAAAGCTCTTGTTATAACCATGCAGAGATGGCAAATTTGTACTATGTGTGGTGTTGTTCCTTTTTGCTAAGCCTGTGGTAAGAGAGGTCAATAATCCCTCATTTGTCTCACAACTGGCCTAAGAGTTTTTCTCAAGATAGAGTGCCAGACCCTGTTTCCTAAAACTGGCTCCCAAGATGAAGCTTATTTGCTGCCAGCAAAGGGTTGCTAGACAGGAGGCTATAGGACAATGTCTGGAACAAGATAGAGGCAGATGTCAGAGAATAACACATATAGGAGGACCAGATAGATTTGCTTGATTGGAATGAAGAAATGGGGGATGATGAGAAGAGATGATGAAAGAGACTTGGAAGGCTCTGGCTGGAGTTGGAAGGTGCTGGTTAGAAGATCATGATACATATCCCTCGATGGTCCAAAATGCTGCTGAGGAAGTTGTAAAGACTTGGATTCAAGCAAAGTAGGCTCTAATAACCTGAAATGATTTGACCTGGCTGTAGAGCCTGGTGAGAAGGAGGAAAAACGCATCAGGATTTTGTTATGGACTTCACATGAAAAAGCACACTTTTTTTGGAGCTCCAGCCCTGCTATAAACCTGACTGTAAGCATGAACACCGAGGAACTGAGGTGGAGAAGAATTGTATTTTATTTTGTATGCTAGACTATTTAGCTTAATTGAAAGATGAAGATTCAGAAAAATAGCATCACTGAATAGCAAGAGAATGGGCCCCAGAGTCAGACACTTATCTGATTTGTGACCTGGCTCCACAGTTTATTAGCCATGGAACCTTGGGTAAGTTGTTTAACCTGCTTGATCCATGTCATATGGAAGGAACAGAAGCTATGTCCCAAAAGTGTTGTGAGAATTAACAAGAAAACAAATATGCAGAAACAAAGGTAGCGCCTGGTACACTGTTGGCACTCAATAAATGTCAGTTTCCTCTTCTTCGTTCTGGTTTTTGAGCTTTGTAAATTATTTAATATTTGCGCAACTATATTCTTTGATCTGTAAAGTAAAGATAATAAAACTTGCTTTGCCTATATTACAGGGTAGTGTTTCTCATACATTAGTGTGCCAAGAATTCTTTGAGGTCTTTATTCAAAATGCCAATATCTGGCTCACATTCCCACACATCTGCTTCAGGAAGTCTGAGCTGGAGCCTAAGAATCATGCTGCATGCTTAGCAGTCCCTGTAGGTGCTTCCAATGTAAGAGGACCATGGACCACACTTCTGACAAATTCTAATCTTAGCAGCACCTATAAGGGGACAGCATTCTTGGAGGGGAAAGCATGGTTGTGAGGGAAAGAAGAAGAGGGAAGAGAGGAAAAACTGGAAAATAAGAAAGTGAGGAATAATATTTCTGAAGACCATCTGACTAGTAAAGTGTCAAATCGAAGTCTGTGTTTCAGGACTCCAGCCTCCCATCTCCAATGTTCTAACACCCATCCCAGACAGACAGACTGACTTCTCTGGTTTTAGAGACAGAGATAAACATCCTCCATTGTAATGATAGTAACTCAAAAGCTTGAGTTTGGGTAAAGAAGTAGTCTGTTTTCTCAATCAGCAAAGAAGGCCTTTTCAGGAACAAAATAAAAGTAAATGAAAGCAAGTTTAGAAGTAGCTGGTCATTAACACAATTCTCAGCTAGAGAGTAGACCTTTGCAGCATTCAGTACTTCCCTGTTAATGAACACTGAACAGCTTTGGTCTCTCTAGAGGCAGAGAGATAGAAATTTTCATCTTATAAACTAAGTGTAATATACTGTTATCTTCTCTTCTCTTGTAATTTGGTCAAGTCATAAAACTTTCACAGCTGAACTAAAACAACAATTATTAGGAATAACATCATAATAATTACTCTGTGCACCAAATTGTACCCAGCTGTACATCTTCCTTCTCCAAACAAGAATGCGGGATAAGCAGGTTTTTAGACAGGAAGTAGAACTGTGATTACCCTCATTATACTGACATGTTATTGTAGCTAATCTTTCTAGTTCCTTTCCTCATTCAATTCTCTGAACTGCTTAGAAAGCTACAGTGAGTCATATGCAAAAAATCTATTAGACTGAAACCTGCCTTTTCATCTTGAAAATATATCTGATCTTCTTAACAATTGAGACTCCAGATGACTCAGAGACTTGAAGTATCATTCACACATGGCCAGGCATGGTGGCTTACACATGTAATTCTAGCAATTTGGAAGGCTGAGGCAGGAGGATTGCTTGAGCCCAGAAGTTAGAGGCTGCAGTGAGCTATGTGTGTACCACTGTACTCCAACCTGGGTGACAGAGTGAGACCCTGTGTCAAAACAACAACAACAAAAACAAAAACAATTCAGCTAATCGATAATCCAGGTCTCATTTAGTTCCAAAGTGCAGGCTCTTCACCACCCTGCTATATTGATTCACTATTAGAGAAAACAGAAGGTTATTGCTGTGTATTAGAAAATAAATCAGGAACTTGTCTGTCATGTGCTAAACTATCATAGAACTCATGAAAGTTAAACATGAAAGGGAGATCTTACATAACTTATTACAATCCACCCATGAGGAGACTGATGTCTCGAGTGGGTATCACAGCAATTAAATATCCAAAATTACCTTTTGTCTCTATTTGAATTCTCTTCTTGGCAGGTACAGGCAGGACTGACTTGTCCATTAGGCACAGTAGGCACAGTGCCTGGGAACCACAACAATTTTATATACCACTTTTTTTTTTATTAAAATTAGAAAAAAAAAAAACAAGTTTAAGGTTGAAAAAAATTGTTATATGTCTTTATACCAATGGAGTGTAAATATAATTTTTAATATGTCTTTAAGGAAGGGACTCATGAAGTCAAAAGTGCCTTGGGCCCATAAAAGTCACAACAGAAGTCTGTGTACAGGAATACAGTAAAATTTCCATCCTTATCCACTTATACAGCCTTCATACCTACCCATGCTTTGAGGAAAACATGGAATCGATAAATCAGGATTAGACACTTAGTAGAAGTGTTGGTGATTAGACACAACTAAAGACAGAAATTCTGGATACAAAACAGCAATTTTTCTATTTCTGCTTTATTGAACATATAGCATACATCATGTGGTCTGCCGTGATGGTAAAGACCATTATTTGTTTCCTAGTTTTGTCCTGCTTCTGTCTCCTTTGCTCAAATGTAAATGCTTCCCATAGCTCTCTGGGCCACGATAGGAGCAGAAAACTCTGTCAAGCTTTCTATTCTAACATGGGTTCAGGTTAGAATATTCCACTAGTAACTCTGTAGAATGTTGGATTAACTTCCATTCCTCATTCTTCACTCATTCAACAAACTGGAGCACCTACTATGTACTAGGCTTGTTGCTAGCACTGCATATACAATAGTAAATACAACATACTTCTTGCCCTCATGGAATTTATAATCTATAAAGGACAAGCAAACAAACAACAAATATATAGTTACAAAGTATAACTATCTATACCCTGTTAGTTTAGATAGAGAATTACTTTGCTAGATGACTCAAGGAAGCACTCTGATGGATGAGAAGAAACCAGCCATGTGGAGAGGAAACTGCTCTAGCATGGTACTAGCTTAGCACATAACCAGGCCCATGAGGACTGAGGGAGGTAAGAAAAAGAGAATGTGGGAGAAGATAAAAATGAAGATCTAGATAGAGACTAGCTCATTCACTGTAGAGCCCTACAGGCCATGGTAAAGAGATTACATTTTATTCTAACAGCAATGAAAAGTCATTAAAGCATCTTTAGCAAGTGACTGACATCATATGAACTAGGTTTGTAAATGATTTTTCTGGCAACTGAGTGATCAGATAGGAGGGGTCAAGATGCACACAAGTAGAGTAGTAATGAGGGTACTGAGGCAATTCAGGTTCTCTGAATTCTCCAAATTGTAATTCTTTTTTTAAAGTTTCCTTTACTGCCATCACCCACCGAAACCAGAGTGCATTTTCTAAGTCAATGCGATCCAAAACATGTTAGTGGAACGTTAATCTCTCAAGATGGTCCCTGAAAGTAAGATTCTGTGGTCAAATAAATTCAGAAAATTCTGCATGCTAAATCCCCTTCTTGGAGATTCCGAATGTAAACTAATATATTAAAAGCACAGGTAAGTGTTTCAGTAAATGTGTGGATCCCAGCATTTCTCAAGCTTACTTGACCATGGAACGTTTTATTTTTTTTCCCTTCCCATAATGTTAATATCCTGTAGAAGTGATATTCTCCAGAGCATATTTAAGAAAGTGCTGCCATAAGTCATTCTAACCAAGAGTCAAGCAAATTCCATGTGCTTGGTTTACTGGGTCCCCTCTCCTTTACCTCTCCACTTATTATTCTAACGGTTTAGACAATATTTTCTGAATCACCATTTATTGTATAATATCACCCTTCACATATGGTATTTCTTCTCTCCATTTCTACCTTCTATTTCTATCAACTGTCCTTTCCTTTTATATTGTCAAGGTTGGTAAAGTTTTCATTCTTTCTGTAACCATACTTCTCTTTCTTGTTTCGGGATCTGGCTCTCCTATAAGCCAGCTGTTGGATATCCTTAATTGATTCTCTATATCGGTAATATTTCTCTGTCTCTGTATAAAGCTCTGTGTATAAGAGCTTTATCTTTTATCTTCTAAATATTTTATTAGACTCAAATGCTTTTTGGAAATATAATTTACATATCATACAACTCACTCAGAGAAGTGTTCAATTCAATAGTTTTTATTATATTTTAAGTGCTGTGCAACCATTAACACAATCTAATTCTAGAATATTTCATCATTCCAAAAAGAAACCCTGTATCCATTACAGACACTCCTCATTTCCCCACAATCTTCACCAGCCCTAAGCAACTACTGAACTATGTTTTGTCTCTATTGATTTCTGACATTTAATATAAAAGGAATCACACAATGTATGGCCTTTTGTGACTGACTTCCTTCAGTGACTATAATATTTTTAAGGTTTATCCATGTTGTAACATGTATTGGTGCTTTGTTTGTTTCCATTGTCTAATAATATTTAATTGTATGGATATACCACATTTTCCCTATCTATTAATCAAGTGATGAACATTTGGATTGTTTCTATTTTTTAGCTATTATGAATACTGCTGCTATGAATATTTGTGTACAAGTTTTTGTGTGGATATATGTTTTTATTTCTCTTAGGAACAGCATTATGTCTAAAAGAACAATGTATATACCTTAATTCAAAATACTGTATTGCTAAAAATGCTAATGATCATCTGAGCCTTCAGTGAGTCATAATCATTTTGACAGAGGGCCTTGCCTTGATATGGATGGCTGCTGACTGATCAAGGTGGTGATTACTGAAGGCTGGGATGGCTGTGGCAATTTCTTAAAATAAAACAACAGTGACATTTGTCACATTAAGTGAATCTTCCTTTCATGGAAGACTTCTCTGTAGCATTCAATGCTGTTTTATGGCATTTTACCCACAGTAGAAACTCTTTCAAAATTGGAGTCAGTCCTGTCAAACCCTGCCACTGTTTTATCAACTAAGTTTACGTAATATTCTAAATCCTTTTGTATCATTTCAACAGTGTTCAGAGAATCTTCATCAGGAGTAGATTCCATCTCAAGAAACCATTTGCTCATTTATAAGCAACTCATTAGCCATTCATATTCTATCATGAGATTGCAACAATTCAGTCACATTTTCAGGCTATACTTCTAATTCTAGTCTTCTTGCTATGCCCACCACATCTGCAGTTACTTCCTCCACTGAAGTCTTGAATCCCTCAAAGTCATCCACAAGGGCTAGAGTCCACTTCTTCCAAACTCCTGTTAATATTGCTATTTTGACCTTTTCCCATGAATCACAAATGTTCGTAATGGCATCTGGAATGGTGAGTCTTTTCCAGAAGGTTTTCAATTAACCTTGCCCAGATCCATCAGAGAAGGAATCACTATCTATGGTAGCTATGGCCTTATAAAATGTACTTCTCAAATAATGTATTTCTTAAATAATAAGACTTGAAAGTCAACAGTACTTCTTGATCTCTAGGCTGCAGAATGGAGGGTGAGTTAGCAGGCTTAAAAAATTAATTTCTTTGTACATTTCCATCAGAGCTCTTGGGTGACCAGGCACATTGGCAATGAGCAGTAATATTTTGGAAGCAATCTTTTTTTTTTTTTCCTGAGCAGTAGGTCTCAGTAGTGGGTGTAAACTATTTAGTAAACTATGCTATAAACAGATAATGCTGTCACCCAGGTTGTATTGTTCCATTTATAGAGCACAGGTGGAGTAGATTTAACATAATTCATAGGGACCCTACGATTTTCAGAGTTTCAGATTTCCAAGAAAAGGATGTCTCATCTATATTGAAAACCTGTTGTTTAGTGTAGTCACTTTCATTAATTATCTTAGTTGTATCTTCTGGAGAGCTGCTTCCCCTTGCATTTTTCATGTTATGGAGATAGTTTATTTCCTTAAACCAACCTCTGCTAGCTTCCAACTTTCCTTCTGTAGCTTCTTCACCTCTCTCAGCCTTTATAGAATTGAAGAGAGGTAGGGTCTTGTCCTGGATTAGGCTTTTGCTTAGGGAATATTGTGGCTGGTTTGATCTTCTATCTAGATTGCTACAACCTTCTCCATAGCAGCAATAAGGCTGTTTCACTTTCTTATCATTCTTGTGTTCACCAAAGTAGCACTTTTAATTTCCCTCAACAACTTTCCCTTTATATTCACAAGTTGGCTAACTGTTTGGGACAAGAAGCCTGGCATTCAGCCTATCGTAGCTTTCAACATGCCCTCCTCATTAAGCTTAATCATGTTCAGCTTCTGCCTTAAAGTAAGAGACATGCAGGTCTTTCACTTGAGCACTTAGAGGCCATTGTAGTGTTATTTATTGGTGTATTTTAATATTGTTGCATCTCAGGGAATAGAAAAGCCTGAGAACAGGGAGAGAGATGGGAAAATGGCTGGTGGGTGGAACAGACAGAACACACATTTATTGATTAAGTTTGCCATCTTACAGTTCATGGCGCCCCAAAATAATTACAATAGCAGCATCAAAGATCACTGATTACAGATCACCATAATAGATATAATAATAATGAAAAAGCTTGAAATGTTCCAAGAATTACCAAAATGTGGCAGAGACATGAAGTGAGGTACCACGAACCTTCAATTTATAAAAAATTCAATATATGTGAAGCACAATAAATATGAGGTTTGCCTGTATTCACTTTTAAAAATTAGGAACTAAGTAGATTTGTCAAGATAGAGGTATAGGGTTTTCTCTGTTATTGGATATATAATTTTTTAGATAAATCTCCTTTTTAGTAGGATTTCTATTTTGTAGGTAGAATAAAAACATGTTTTAGGACACACACACAAAAAGCACTAGATTAAGATAAAATTGTCATTACATAGATGATGCGTAAAAGTTTACAAAAGAAAAACAAGAAACTGATATAACTCTAAATAGTAATTCTCATGCCTTTAGATAAAAACTGGTGATTAAGAATAGCCATTTCCCAAATGAGGAAATGAAAACAATAAAATAAGCATTTTTGTTAAGTAATTCCCATTTTCCAGCCCACAGGCTAATCCCTGAAGATACTAAATATAAACATGAAGATTCTATTTCTGTCTTCATAGAGTTCATATCATAAGTGGAAAAACAGTCCTGTTTAGTTCTGCAACTACCTCAGTAAAAAAGCTTACCCAGCAATCTCACCTATGGGTCTATATCCAAAATAAAGGAAGTCAGTATATCAAAAAGATTATGCACACTTCAATGTTTATTGCAGCAATATTCACAATAATCAAGATATGGAATCAACCTGTATTCATCAAGGGATGAATGGATAAAGAAAATGTAGTATATATACACATGGAATACTATTCAGCCATAAAAAGAGTGAAATTCTGTCATTTTCAGCAACATGGATGGAACTGGAAGACATTATATTAAGTGAAATAAGCCAGGCACAAAAAGACAAGTATTGTATGTTCTCACACACATGTAGGAGCAAATGAAAAAGCGGACCTCATGGAGGTAGAAAATTGGTGGTAACCACAGGCAAGGAAGGGAAGGAGAGAGGGAGGATGAAGAGAGGTTGGTTAATGGGTACAAAAACACAGTTAGAAGGAATAAGTTCTAGTGTTCACTAGCACAGTAGTGTGGCAACAGTTAACAGTAGCTTATTGTATATTCCAAGTGGCTAGAAGAGATTTGGAATGTTCCCAACATAAAGAAATAATTTTAAAATTGTCATAAATATGTACAACAAATATGTACGATTTGTATGTATCAATACAATTTTTTAAAAACTTAAGACATTGGTATAGTTTCAAAAAACCAAAGTTATCATGATTTATAAAATCAACATAATCCATTTAAATGATTATTTATATTATGCTTTTCAATGCTTCATAATTACAATTTTGCATACTTTTTTTTGTTGGATGACCTTAAAATCAGTTGTTGAATAAGACAGATACTACTCATTCAACAAACATTTATAAAGCACTTACTATATTCCTAGGTTCTGGGGATATAGAACCTAGGAATATTCTGAGGATATGAATAAAACAAATGGGTTCCTGATCCTACTCTGTGGTTTATCATGGCTGGCAGATATATAAACAAATGTTATCATCAATTTGATAAGTGCTATAGCAGAAAAATACAGTGCCATGCAACGACAGAGGAGGCCCTAAGAAATTCTGCCTGAACATGTCAGAGAATATCTAGAGAAAGGAGAAAAACAAGAGGAGAGGCTGGTATTCTTAACAAAATGACACAAAATACAAAGATGTAAAGGTATAAAAGAGTATGACATCTTCCAAAATTTACATTAAAAATTTTCTCTACTTTGATGTAGCTAGATGTAATTAGAGGGCAAGGGGGCATCACTGCGTATTAGCTGCAAATTTAGGCAGGCGCAGATGCTAAAGGCCACGAGTGCATCTGAAAGGGTTTGGATTTCAAGAAAAAGTGACTTGACCAGATGTTGCATTAAAAAAAAAAATACTCTGTAATCCCAGCACTTTGGGAGGCTGAGATGGGTGGATTATCTGAGGTCAGGAGTTCAACACTAGCCTAACCAACATGGTGAAATCCCATCTCTACTAAAAATACAAAAATTATCCAGGCGTGGTGGCACATGCCTGTAATACCAGCTACTCGGGAGGCTGAGGCAGGAGAATTGCTTTAGCCCAGGAGACGGAGGTTGTAGTGAGCTGAGATCACACCACTCCACTCCAGCCTGGCTGACAGAGCGAGACTCTGTGTTTAAAAAGCAACAACAATAAAAAAAAAACTACTCAGGAATCTATATGGAAAAATTATTAGAGTTTGAGGCTAGCTAGATATCAATAAATCATTTAGGATTAAAAACAATAAGGTTTAAAATAAAAATGAAAAGAAAATGGGATATGAAGGATACTAAGAAAATTACAGTACTTAATAACTAATTGAATGTGTGAACGAAGGAGAAAACTGATCTAAAATGGCTTCCATGTCTGGGTCTCAGACAAAATGGTTATTGTCAAATTTGGTTAAGTTACTAATGGTTACTACAATGGTTACTAATCAAATTTGGGATAAGAGGAAACAAGACAACATAAGGATTTGAAAATGCTGAGTTCTTTTCATAATTAACAGAATTCAAGTTTAAACAACCATGCAACATGATCCTGCATTAATTAAAATAGAGTAAAATAATAAAATTGACAACATTCATTGCTATAGGATATTGGAGAAAAAGATACACTAATACATTGCTGCCCTGCAACCTGATGAAATTGTTGTGAAAAAAACTTGGCAACAAATATAAAAGCCATAAAAATTATCACATACTTTGACCAAGAAACCCTACTTTTTGGAATATAGCCCAAGGATGTAATTCAAAAGAAATAAATAACCGATTTGTATAAAAATGTTTATAGCTGTGCTATATATTACAAGCAAAATTTGGAAACAGTTCAATGCCCAACAGTGATGGAATGCTTAGGCAGACTTTGGTGCATTAATGCAATGGAATATTTTATTGCTATTAAGAATGACAATATGAGAACTATGTAGAAACAAGGAAAGGGTCATGTGAAGCAATGCGTAAAAAAGGCAGCACTCAAAATGATGCATATACAATGATCACAACTATGTAAAATTATATCTGTATAACCAGGAGGATTAGAAAGGAATACAGAGCTGGTAATTTAGACTGCTGACATTTTTGTTATTGTTAGTTCAAGTTGCTGGGGATGTTTATGTGTTTCTAGTTATATTTCACTGTATATTTAGTACATTTAGTACATATACATTAACAGAGATAAATCTCTATTTTTTTTTCTGACACATAAAAGAAAATCCTGATCAGTATCTTTCCTTGCCTTAGGTGATTTAAAAAAAGAGTATCAGATTTAGTCAAAACTAAATAAGAAAAGTGGTAGCAATTCTCTAGAATGTCTGCTAATAGGCCTATCAAGACCTATAATCTCTCAGTATTTGTAGTGTTTTTCAACTTTTTAACCCAGTTTGCTGGCCAAGATTTTGTAAAGCTTCACTTTCTACAAGAGGACCCTGGCATAGAGTAATTTTTTTGTCTTAAAAAATATAAAATGATGCTATAAAATGCATCATATTAATTGTGTTTTTTCAAACAATGATTCCTTTCCAACCCATCCTAGAGATTGTGATATACCTTCCCCATCCCACGATCCCCTGTTGACTATGGAAGGCCTAGAATGATGAGAAAGATGGAGAATCTCTGACTTAGAGTGGGTGAAGCCACTATGGAAGGAGTCCCTCCTTTTTTCTTAAGACCAAAATAAATAAATAAATAAATAACCAGGAGAAATGCAAATACGTTAATTCATTAAATGAACAATGTTGTAAGAAAAGCTATATAATCTGACCTACCCATCTAGGAGGGCGATGACATTCTTCCTCGGCCGCCCAATATTAGGGCCATATAAGCTGGCTCTGGAATAAATCCGGATGGGCTGCAACAGGCTCTTCAGCTGGATGTAATCCTTTCCCAACTGGCTGCCATTTACTGCCCGGCCATGCATGGTCCGATAGTTATTTGGCTCTAGATTAAAAGCAGACATGCAAGTCAGAATTGAGAAGGGTAAGGCTCTGCCAACACTTTCCTGTCCACAGATCTCTCTGTCTTTTTCTTAGTAGTATGAAAAAAAAAAAAAAAACAATAAAAAAGTGGGTGTGAATTATTTTAACTTAAAGAATCACCCAAACAAAAAAAAGTCAAGTTAGCTTGCTGTTCCGTTCATTTTCAAACTAATTTTCACAAAAGGATAACTTAATCAACACCAGAGACCATACAGATTTTCAGGTGCTACTTCATAATGAATGGTATATTGGATTGAATAGTGTTCCCCAAAATTTATGTCTATCAGAATCGCAGAATGTGAGCTCATTTGGAAACAGGATTTTTGAAATGTAACTAGTTATGATAAGGTCATACTAGATTCCGGTGGATCCTAAATCCAATGACTTCTGTCTTTATAAGAGAAAGGAGAAGGAAGTTCAGATACACAGACACGGAGAGAAGAATGTCATGTGACAACAAAGATTGGAGAGATGTTGCTAGGCTAAGCATTGCTGACAGCCACCAGAAGCTAGGATAGAGGCATGGAATAGATTTTCTCTCAAAACCCCCACAAGAAACCAATCCTGCTGATGCTCTGATTTCAGACTTCTGGCCTCCTAAACTATCAGAGAAGCAATTTTTGTTGTTTTAAGCCACGAAGCTTGTAGTAATTTGTTATGGCAAGCCTAGAAAACTAATACACATGGTAAGAAGTAAAATCTTCATAAAGATGTTCACTGCCAAAAAGTCAGAAAAAATTCATAGTCAGTAATAACAAAGTAGCTAATTGAAGTAATTTTGAGCAAAGCCTCCTCTTCCAGCTTCCATTACCTTGGTAGTTCTAAAAGGGGAGAAAAATTCCCCAAAACCAGCAGCTCCACACCTGGAGGAGGCTAATTTGATTTGGAATGGTGTGCATACCCCAGGAAAGGCTAGCATCTCAGCTGCCTTGAGACTGTGATACTGGCAGGTACAAGAAATAAACCCGTAGACTTGCAAGAAATATAATAGGAAAATTTGGGGAATAAGGCAGCCACAGCGAACCTTGACAATCTCACACATACCCCCTGTAATCTACAAGGCTAAACATGCTTAAGAGGGACTACAGGATAATAGTGTGGATAGTAGGAGGATACCTAGCTATCCATACATTTCCAGATAAGTGTGAAACCTAGGACACTTATAAAGGAAACATAAGAAGGCATGACTGAAAGTAAAATCCCAGTTAGACTTGCAACAGGCCTAAATTTTTAATGTGTTTCCCAACCAACACAGAGATCCACTGGCAAAAGGTGGAAGGTTTACTGGTTCAAGGGAATTTAGCAAAACCTCTGATCAATCCTCAGCTCACCATTAAGCTATGTTGACTCAAGTGCAACCTCCAGGAGACTTGTCTTAACAATTAAAAAATGATTAAGAAATAAGACAACTTAAGAGATATCAGTAGCTACATGACTCAAGGGAGACAGACTCTATAGAGTTAGCCCAGGACCTATGGAATGGAGATACAGAATTCAGAGTTGGTCCAGTATATTATCTAAAATGTGTAGTTTTCAACAAAAAACCTATTATACATGAAAAAAATGGAAAAGTTTGGCCCCTCCCAGCAAAAAACATAGAAACGGCCTCTTAGGGGGCCTAAATATTAGACTTGGCAGACAAAGACTTATTATAAATATGTTCAAGAACTTAAGAGAGTCTGGGCACAGTGGCTCATGCCTGAAATCCCAGCACTTTGGGAGGCCGAGGCAGATGGATCACTTGAGGTCAGGATTTTAAGACCAGTCTGGCCAACAGAGTGAAACCCTTTCTCTACTAAAAATATGCAAATTAGCTCCAGCTACTTGGCTTGGGAAGCTGAGGCAGGAGAATTGCTTGAATCCGGGAGGCAGAGGTTGCAGTGAGTGCACCATTGCACTCCAGCCTAGGTGACAGAATGAGACACTATCTCAAAAAAACAGAAAACAAAAAACAAAACTAAAAATAATAAAGAGCTAAAGGAAAGTATAATGTTAATGATTCATTAAATAGAAATATACATAAAGCAAAGGATATTATAAAAAAGAGTCAAAGAAAAGTATTGAACTGAAATGACTAATCTCATACAGGAGCACACAATGAGATTAACAGCTGAGTTTTCATCAGAAAAAAATGGAGGCTAGAAGATGGGAGGATGATATATTCAAAATGCTGAAAGAAAACAAAACAAAACTGATAACCAAGAATTCCATATGCAGCAAACTATCCTTGAAAACTGCATGCAAAGTTAAACATTCTGAGAAAAACAGAGAGAAGAGATTTTGTTGTGAGCAGATATGCCTTATAAGAAATAAGAAAGGAAGTCATTCAGATTGGAATAAAATGATACCAGATGGTAACTCAAAATCACACAAAAAAATAAAAGACATAAATAAAGGTAATTATATGAATAACTGTAAAAAATATTCATTCCTCTTTTCTTCTCTTAACTGATTTAAAAGACAGTTGCATAAAACAAAAATATACAATCGTATTGTTGGGCTTATAAAATATAAAGATATAATATTTAGAATAATAATGGCACAAAGGACTGGGGAATGAAACTGTACTAAAGCAAGTTTCTGTAGTAAACTAGAATTAAGAGCCAGACATGGTAGTTCACAGCTGTAATCCTCGCACTTTGGGAGGCCAAGGTGTGTGGATCACCTGAGGTCAGGAGATTGAGACCAGCCTGGCCAACATGATGAAAACCTGTCTCTACTAAAAATACAAAAAGTACCCATGTGTGGTGGTGGGTGCCTGTAATCCCAGCTACTCAGGAGGTTGAGGCAGGAGAATCACTTGAACCTGGGAGGTGGAGGTTGCAGTAAGCCAAGATCGCACTATTACACTCCAGCCTGAGTTACACAGTGAGACTCTGTCTCAAACAAACAAACAAACAAAAAGCAAAAAAACCTAGAATTATTAAGTTAGTATTACTTGAAAATAGATTGTGATGAGTTAAGACGTATTGTAATAAGAAACTACTAAGAAAATAACAAAACAGGGTGGGTGTGGTGGCTCATGCCTATAATCCCAGCACTTTGCTAGGCTGAGGTAGGAGGATTGCTTGAGCCTAGGTGTTCAAGACCATCCTAGGCAACACAGTGAAACCCCATGTCTACAAAAAATTTAAAAAATTAGCTGGGTGTGGTGGTGGGCACCTGTAGTCGCAGCTACTCAGGGGGCTGAGGTGGGAGAATCGCTTGAGCCCAAGAGATTGAGGCTACAGTGGGCTGTAGTTGTACCACTGCACTCTAGCCTAGCAACAGAGCAAGGCCTTGTGTGAAACAAAAGAAAAGAAAAGAAAATAACAATGAAAACAGTACCTTAGACAGTATTTCTTTTACACAAAAAGGCATGAAAAGTGAGATAGAGGAACAAAAATGCCACGAGATAAATGGAAAACAGCAAGATGGCACATGTAAAGTCAATTATATCAACAATCTCAAATAATGGAAATGGATTAAATACTCCAATTAAAAGCAGAAATTATCAGACTGAATAAAAAATAGGTCCTAATAAGAGACACCTTTCAGATTCAGAAACACAAATAGATTGAAGGCAAAAAATTTTTTTAAAAAATAGACGTTGTGGGCTGTGGCATAGTGGCTCATGCCTGTAATCCCAGCACTTTGGGAGGCCAAAGTGGGTGGATTACGAGGTCAGGAGATCAAGACCATCCTGGCTAACATGGTGAAACCCCGCTCTACTAAAAACACAAAAAATTAGCCAGGCGTGGTGGCTGGCGCCTGTAGTCCCACCTACTTGGAATGCAGAGGCAGGAGAATGGCATGAACCAGGGAGGCAGAACTTGCAGTGAGCCGAGATTGCACTACTGTACTCCAGTCTGGGTGACAGAGTGAGACTCTGTCTCAAAAAATAAATAAATAAATAAATACATTTTAAAAGGTAGACTATAGAAACAGTAACCATAAGAGAGCAGAAATAACTATACTAATACCAGAAAAATAGATTTTAAGATAAAAACATTACTAGAGATAATATGAGGCATTTTATAATGATAAAAGGCATTTTATAATGAGAAGAAGGGTCTCAATATCAGGAAGATGTAACAATTAGAAATACATATGTCCCTAACACCACCAAAATACATTAAACAAAATTGAAGAGAGAAATAGAAAATTCAAAAATAATGGAAGGAGACTTCAACACTACATTCTTAATGATAGATAAAATGACTGGATGAAAAAAATCAGCAAGAATGTAGAAGGCTTGATTGGCACTATCAGCTAACTTTACCTAA
Organism: Colobus angolensis palliatus; assembly: GCF_000951035.1. Lineage (NCBI taxonomy): Eukaryota > Metazoa > Chordata > Mammalia > Primates > Cercopithecidae > Colobus > Colobus angolensis. The sequence continues at coordinate 622,114 of NW_012121754.1, forward strand.
TTGTCATCTACAGAATACTCCACCCAACAACAGCAGGATACACATTCTTTTCATAGAGAACATCCTTCAGGACAGACCATATTGTAAGACATAAAATAAATCTCATAAATTTAAAAGGACTAAAATCATACAATGGATGTGCTTCAATCACAATAGAATTAAACTAGAATTCAACAAAAATTGAGAAATCCCCAAATATTTGAAAATTTAACAAATAATCCATTGGTCAAAGAAGAAATCACAAGGAAATAAAAAAAATAGAATGGAATAAAAATGAAAATAAAATACATAAAAAGATATGGGATGCAGCTTAAGCAATGCTTCAGAGGGAAATTTATAGACTTAGGCTCCTATACTAGAAATGAACAAAGATCTCAAATCAATAACCTAAGTTTCCACATTAAAAAGGAAAAAAAGAAGAGAAAACTAAATCCAAGTGAAACAAAGGAATGAAATAATAAAAATTAGAGTAGGTATCAATGATATTTTTAAAATAGAGAAAATTCAGAGAAAGCAAAAGTTGGTTATTTGAAAAGACCACAAAACTGATATACCTTTAGTTAGACTGACCACCAAAAACAGAGAGAGAGAAGTCATGGATTACCACAAGGGAACACCAGTAAAGGATCTCACAGTAATTAAGTTGATAAGGAACTACTATGAACATCTTTGTGCCAATAATTTAGAAAATTTAAATAAAATGGTAAATTTCAAAAAAAGGAACAAATTATTAAAACTGACTAAACAAGATGCAGAAAATCTATATAGACACATAACAACAATGAAAACCCATTGAGGTAGTAATTAAAAATCTTTCCACAAAGAAAGCCCAGACCTGGATGGTTTAGTTGGTGAATTCTATTAAATATTTAAATAAGAAACACCAATGCTTTACAAACTTTTTCAGAAAATGGAGGAAGAGGGGACACTTTTCAACTTATGTTATAAGGCCAATATTACCCTGACACCAAAGCCAGTCAAAGACATCACAAGAGGCTGGGTGCAGTGACTCATGCCTGTAATCCCAACACTTTGGGAGGCCGAGGCAGGTGGATCATTTGAGGTCAGAAGTTCAAGACCCGCCTGGCCAACATGGTGAAACCCCATCTCTACTAAAAATACAAAAATTAGCCAGTGGTGGCAAGCACCTGTAGTCCCAGCTACTTGGGAGTCTGAGGCAGGAGAATTGCTTGAATTCGGGAGGCAGAAGTTGCAGTGAGCCAAGATGGTGTCACTGCACTCCAGCCTGGGGGACAGAGCAAGACTCTTTTTAAAAAAAAAAAAAAAAAAACAATAAAAAAGTGGGTG
>NW_012121754.1:623471-630068 GCF_000951035.1 Colobus angolensis palliatus
GAGGCAGGTGGATCATTTGAGGTCAGAAGTTCAAGACCCGCCTGGCCAACATGGTGAAACCCCATCTCTACTAAAAATACAAAAATTAGCCAGGCAGTAGAGGTGCACACCTGTAATTCCAGCTACTCAGGAGGCTGAGGCAGGAGAATCGCTTGAGCCTGGGAGGTGGAGTTTGCAATGAGCATAGATTGTGCCACTGCACTCCAGTCTGGGTGACAGAGTGAGACCCTTTCTCAAAAACAACAACAACAAGAACAACAACAACAAAACAAAGACATCACAAGAAAACTACAGACCAATATCCCTCATAATACAGATGTAAAATCCCCAACAAAATATTTACAAAGTGAGTCCAGCAACATATGAAAAGTTTTATATACTATGACCAAGCAGGATTTATGCCAGGAATGCAAGGTTGATTTAATGTTAAAGCCTTTTAACTAATGTAAAATACCATTGTAATAGAAAAAAGACAAAAACTAAATATCTCAATAGCTGCAACACCACCACCAAAACTCATTTGACAAAATGCAACACCCATTCCTGATAAATATTCCCAACAAACTGAATAGAAAGGAGCTTCCATTTCGAAATGGACTCAGTACTCTGCAACAATCCCTTGTCCTGTTAGAAATGAAGTTTGGTGTAAATCGATTTTGAGTTGTAATATGGCTCTTACTGTGTAACTTTGAAAATAATATACTCAATGTTGAAGCACCTCAATTTTTTCATCTGCATCACGGTAATAAAATTATATATTAATGACAAAAAAAAAAAAAGAAAGGAGCTTCCTCAACTTGATAAAGAGTATCTAAGAAAAACCTAGACCTAACATCATACTTAATGGTGAAATATGGACTGTGTGCCCCTAAGACTAAGGAGAAGACAAGGATGTCTGCTCTTGCCACTTAAGAGTCAACATTTGTACTAGAGATTCTAGCCAGTGCAGTCAGGCAAGGGAGAAAAATAAAAAGCATCCAAATTGGAAAGGAAGAAGTCAAACTGCTATTATTCTCAGACAATATGATCCTACATATAGAAAATCCTAAGGAATCAACACACAGGAGGCGAAAAAGTACAAAATCTAAAAAACAAATTCAGCAAGGTTGGAGGGGATACAATATCAATTTATAAAATCAATTATATTTCTAAGTATTGTTGATACACAATCCAAAAATGAAATTATAAAAATAATTTCATTCCCAATTGCATAAAAAAGAATAATATACTTAAGAACAAGTAATTAACAAAAGAAGCACAAAATGTATACACTGAAAACTACAAAATATTGCTGAGATAAATTAAAAATTAAATAAATGTGGAGATAATCTATGCTCGCGATAGGAAGATTTTGTATTGCTAAGATGGCAATTCTCCCCAAATTGATCTATAGATTCAATGCTATCTCCATTAAAATTCCAGGAGGCTTTAATGAAGAAATTAACAAGCTAATCCCAAATTTTACATGGAAATGCAAACACCAAGGATAGCCAAATTAATTTTGAAAAAAAAGGAACAAAGTTGGAAGATTTACATTTCTACATTTTAGCACTCATTATAAAGCTATTGTAATTAAGACAATGCAGTCCTAGCATAAAGAAAGACACACAGATCAGCAGAACAGAATTAAGAGTATAGAACTAAAACTATTTATGGTCAATTGATTTTTTTACAAAGGTGCCAAGATAAGCAAATGGGTAAAAAACTGTCTTTTTAATAAACGGTACTGGGAATCTCTGTATCCACATGCAAAAAGACTAATTTATAGCCTTACTTCACAAGGTTCACAAAAATTAACTCCTAATAGATTTAGGGCCAAACGTGAGAGCTAAAACAACGAAATTTTTAGAAGAAAATATAGGAAAAAACTCCTTGTGATCTTGGATTAAGCAAAGATTATAGCACCAAAAGCATAATTCATAAAATAAAAACTGATAAATTGAACTTCATCAAAATTCAAAGCCTTTGCACTTTAAAAGATACCACCAAGTTACAAAAGATGAAGTAAAAAAATTATTTGCAAATCATATACTTGAATTTTTTTTAAAAAACCTGTATCCAGAATATATAAAGAACTCTTACAATTCAATAATAATATAAATAATCCACTTAAAAGAGCAAAAGCTTTGGGTTGATGTTTCACAAATGAAGTAGAAATGGCTAGTAAGTACATGAAAAGGTGCCCTAAGTACATGAAAAGGTGCCCGACATCATTAGTCACTAGGGAAGTGGAACTGTTTTCAGGTCCTTCTATTTAATATCCATCTCTTCTATAAGGATGTAGGCAGCTATATTCATCTGTTATTTACTTTTTTTTTTTTTTTCTTGTGACACAGGGTCTTGCTCTGTTACCCAGGCTGGAGTGCAGTGGTGCCACCTTGGCTCACTGCAACCTTGAGTTCCTGGGCTCAAGTGATCCTCCCACCTCAGCCACCTGAGTAGCTGAGACCACACGTGCGCGCCAGCACATTCTGCTTAATTTTTGTATTTTTTGTAGAGATGGGGTTTCATTATGTTTCCAAGGCTGGGCTTAAACTCCTGAGCTCAATCTGACCACCTTGTCCTCTCAAAGTGCTGGGATTACAGGCATTAGTCACCATGACCAGCCTGTTATTTACCATTGTATCTTTCTAACCTAGTGAAGAAAGCCAAGAAATCTAAATATAATTTAAAAAGTAATAACCATAGGGTAGTAGAAAAAGTACTTCACTTTCTATTAGATATCCCAAGTTCCTGACTTAGATTTGGTACTTACTGCTGCCTATAGCAATTCACTTCACCTTTTCAAATGTGTTTCTTCACTTATGTAATACTTTATCAGGCACTTTATTTAGCATTTTGAGGTCCACATAGAAGAGCCTATTTGGAAGTGCTACATAAACTAAACACTATGCAAATATAGGATGACAATATTGCTGATAATTACAAATATAAACCTCTAAGGGAATAACACTAAGTCTCTGTAATCAACCAGTGGCAAGAAATAGGCATTTTATACCCTTTAAAATAAAAGATAAACACATGTTATTCTTTTTAAATAGTTTCATTGCAATACAAAACACATACAATTCACCAATTTAATGTGTATAATTCAATGGTTTTTAGTATTTTCACACAGTTGTGCAACCATCACAACACATTTTAGAACATTTTAATCATCCCAGAAGAAAACTCTGTGCCCTTTAGCAGTCACCCCTCACCCCTCATGGGTTCCCCAGCCCTAAAAAACCACTAATCTACTTTCTGTCTCTGTAGGTTTGTCTATTCTAGACATTTCATATAAGGGGAATTATACAATGTGTTGTCTTTTGTGACTGCATTCTTTCATTTAGCATAATCTTCTCAAAGTTCATCCATGTTGCAGAATGTATCAGTACTTCATTCCATTCTGTAGCACGTATTTCTTTGCATGTACTTGTCACGTGTCATTTATCAAGTCATCAATTGATGGTCATTTAGGTTGTTTCCACTTTTTTTGCTATTAAAAGTAATTCTGTTATTAACATTCATGTAGAAGTTTTTGTATGGACATATGTTTTCATTTCTCTTGGATATATATCTAGAAGTGGAATTGCTGGGTTACTTGGCAATTTTATGTTTAACTTTCTGAGGATCTACCAGACTGTTTTCCAAAGTGGCTGTACCATTTGACATTCCCACCAGCAGTGTGTGAAGGTTTCAGTTTCTCCACAACCTTGTCAACATTTGTTACTTTACTTTGCCTTTTTAAAATTTGGCCATCCTAGTAAGAGTGAAGTGATATTTAATTGTGGTTTTGATTTGCTTTTCCATGATGGCTAATGATGTCAAGCATTTTTTCATGTACTTGCTTGTCATTTGTATATCCTCTTTGGAGACATGAAATATTTTGTCCAAAATATTCTTTTAACTGCTTCTTGTGTTGTCCTTAATATGAGTGAAATAATCCTGCAAATGATATTCATATTTCCAAAAAGTAGGTCTTCATCATGACTCACAGTCTTTTTTTCCTAATTAATACACTTTATTTTTATTGTTAGAGCAATTTTAGGTTTACAGAAAATTGAGCAGACAGTACAAAGAGTACCCATATAGTTTGTCCCTTATACACACACACACACACACACACACACAATTTACCATTATTTACTTGCCTTAGTCTGATACAGTTGTTACAAATGATAAACTACTATTGACACATCATTATTAACTGAAATCCATAGTCTACATTTGAATTTACTCTTCCTGTTGTACAGTTGTGTGAGCTTTGAAAGGTGCAAAATGTCACGTATACACCATTACAGTGCCATAAAGAATAAGTTCACCATCCTAAAATTCCCACATACTCTGCCCATTTATTCCTCCCTCCATTCATTATTCCTCCCTAACTACTGGCAACAACTGATTTATTTACTCTCTGTATACAGTTTTACCTTTTCCAGGATGTCATATAGTCATAATCATGGCTTACAGTTTTCTAAATGAGGTAAGGAGTTGGCCTCACATTGTGTGAACTGTCTGCTGGAGCATGTCTAGTACTCCAAGCCAAAAAATGACCATATCAGGTTTTCTGTCCCTTGTCAATCTCATTTGGATAGAGAAGTCAATGGTGTGTCAATGAAGTAAGCCTTGACAACAGATTCAGTCTTCACTTTTACAAGTTATTGGAAAGGTTTTAAAATATTTAAAAATAGGCAAGAATTCTATTGGACCATTTCAGTTAAGTGTGTTCTTGTTCATAGTATCCTGTTATGAGAAAACAAAAGTGAGTATTTAAGAAATGAGTAGGCCAGGTACGGGGGCTCACACCTGTAATCCCAGCACTTTGGGAGGCTGAAGCGGGAGGATCACCCGAGGTCAGGAGTTCGAGACCAGCCCGACAAACACAGAAAAACCCCATGTCTACTGAAAATACAAAATTAGCCAGATGTGGCAGTGCATGCCTGTAATCCCAGGTACGAGGGAGGCTGAGGCAGGAGAATTGCTTGAACCTGGGAGGCGGAGGTTGCGGTGAGGAGAGATCATGCCATTGCATTCCACCTGGGCAACAAGAGCAAAATTCCATCTCAAAAAACAAAAAAAGAAAAAAAGAAATGAGTAGAAAGTGAGGATAATTATTTATTATGGTCCTTAAAGTATCCATTTTCTCTGCAGTGGTGGCTCATATCAGTGAGAAAAACAAAACAAATGAAGACTTTGGTCATTCAACCTTCACACACATAGCAGTTAATATGGTTTGGTTGTGTCCCCACCCAAATCTAATCTTGAATTGTAGCTCCCATAATTCCTAAGTGTTGTGGGAGGGACCCAGTGGGAGATAATTGAATCATAGGGGTAGTTCCCTCATACTGTTCTCATGGTAGTGAATAAGTCTCACAAGATCTGATGATTTTATAAGGGGTTTCCTCTTTGGTGCGGTTTTCCTTCCCTCTTGACTGCTGCCATGTAAGATGTGCCTTTCGCCTTCCACCATGATTGTGAGGCCTCCCCATCCACACGGAACTGTGAGTCCATTAAACCTCTTTTTTTTTTTATAAATTACCCAGTCTTGGATATATCTCTATCAGCAGCATGAAAAGGGACTAATGCAGTAAATTGGTACTGGGTAGTGGGTCACTGCTGTAAAGATACCTGAAATTGTGGAAGCAACTTTGAAACTGGGTAACAGACAGAAGTTGGAACAGTTTGAAGGGCTCAGAAGAAGACAGCAAAATGTGTGAAAGTTTGGAATTTCCTAGAGACTTGTTGAATGACTTTGACCAAAATGCTGATAATAATATGGACAATGAAATCCAGGCTGAGGACCAGGCACGGTGGCTCATGCCGGTAATCCCAACACTTTAGGAGGCTGAGACAGGTGGATCACTTGAGGTCAGAAGTTCAAAATCAGCCTGGCCAACATAGTGAAACCCCGTCACTACTAAGAATACAAAAATATTATCTGGGCATGGTGGCACATACCTGTAATCCCAGGTACTTAGGAGGCTGAGGCAGGAGAATAGCTTTAATCCAGGAGGCAGAGGTTGCAGTGAGCCAAGATCATGCCACTGCACTCCAGCCTGGGTGACAGAGTGATACGCCATCTCAAAAAAAAAGAAAGAAAGAAATCATCCAAGCTGAGATGGTCTCAGATGGAGATGAGGAACTTGTTGAGAACGGTAGTAAAGGTGACTCTTGCTATGTTTTAACAAAGAGGCTGGCAGTATTTTGCCCCTGCCCTACAGATATGTGGAACTTTGAACTTGAGGGGGATGATTTAGGGTATCTGGCAGAAGAAATTTCTCTTTTTTTTGAGCAGACAGGAAGAGAAAACTGAGAAAAGAAAGCATGTAAAGAGACTATATGGTTTCTTGTTTTTTTCCTTCCTCCTCCTCTTTTCCCCTGCTCTCCTTCCCTATCAAAACTTTATCTTCTGAAAATACAGTTCAATGAAGCTCTTAGCTGTGCCCTATCCTCATAAATAATTGACAATATGTGTGAAGACTGTGATTGAATTTTACATTTGGCTTTCATGTGTTATATACACATAAAAATACAGATAAACATACATACATGGAGAGAAAAGGAGGGAAAGAGCACATGAGGGTCTAGAGAGATGCATTCTAACATATCAATAAT
>NW_012121754.1:630338-664469 GCF_000951035.1 Colobus angolensis palliatus
TCCTCCTCTTTTCCCCTGCTCTCCTTCCCTATCAAAACTTTATCTTCTGAAAATACAGTTCAATGAAGCTCTTAGCTGTGACCTATCCTCATAAATAATTGACAATATGTGTGAAGACTGTGATTGAATTTTACATTTGGCTTTCATGTGTTATATACACATAAAAATACAGGAAAAATATATAAATGCACATTTATACATTATACATAAATGAACATAAAAACAATTCCCTGGCAAGATGGCCAAATAGGAACAGCTCTGGTCTGCAGCTCCCAGCAAGACAAACACAGAAGGCAGGTGATTTCTGCATTTCCAACTGAGGTACCCCATTCATCTCACTGGGACTGGTTAGACAGTGGGTGCAGCCCACGGAGGATAAGCAGAAGCAGGGTGGGGCATCACCTCATCCAGGAAGTGCAAGGGGTCAGGGAACTCTCTCCCCTAGCCAGGAGAAGCCATGAGGGACTATGCTGTGATGGACAGTGCTTGCTGGCCCAGATATGACACCTTTCCCATGGTCTTCACAACCCACATACCAGGAGATTCCCTCAGGTGCCTACACCACCAGGGTCCCTGGTTTTAGGCACAAAACTGGGCAGCCATTTGAGCAGACACTGAGCTAGCTGCAGGAGTTTTTTTGTATCAGTGGCACCTGGAATGCCAGTGAGACAGAACTGTTCGCTCCCCTGGAAAGGGGGCTGAAGTCAAGAGCCAAGTGATCTTACTCAGCAGATCCTGCACCCACAGAGAACAGCAAGCTAAGATTCACTGGCTTGAAATTCTCATTGCCAGCACAGCAGTCTGAAGTCGACCTGGGACGCTTGAGCTTGGTTGGGGGAGGGATGTCCACCATTACTGAGGCTTGAGTAGGTAGTTTTCCCCTCACAGTGTAAAGAAAGCTGCTGGGAAGTTCAGACGGGGTGGAGCCCACTGCAGTGCAGCAAAGCCACTGTAGCCAGACAGCCTCTCTAGATTCCTCCTCTCTGGGTAGGGCATCTTTGAAAGAAAGGCAGCAGCCCTAGTCAGGGGCTTTTAGATCAAACTACCATCTCCCTGGGACAGAGCACCTGGGGGTAAGGGCAGCTGTGGGCGCAGCTTAAGCAGACTTAAACGTCCCTGCCTGCCGGCTCTGAAGAGAGCAGTGGATCCCCCAGAACAGCAATCAAGCTCTGCTAAGGGAGACTGCCTCCTCAAGTGGGTCCCTGACCCCAGTGCCTCCTGATGGGGAGGCACCTCCCAGAAGGGGTCGAGAGACACCTCATACAGGAGAGCTCTGGTTGGCATGTGGTTGGTGCCTCTCTGGGATGAAGCTTCTAGAAGAAGGAGTAGGCAGCAATCTTTGCTGTTCTGCAGGCTTCTCTGGTGATGCCTAGGCAAACAGGGTTTGGAGTGGACCTCCAGCAAACTCCAGCAGACCTGGAGCCTGACTGTTAAAAGGAAAACTAACAAACAGAAAGCAATAGCATCAACATCAACAAAAAGGACGACCATGCAAAAGCTCCATCTGAAGGTCACCAACAGCAAAGACCAAAGGTAGATAAATCCAAGAAGATGAGGAAAAAGCAGCACAAAAGACTGAAAATTCCAAAAACCAGAATGCCTCTTCTCCTCCAAAGGATCACAACTCCTTGCCAGCCAGGGAACAAAACTGGACAGAGAATGAGTTTGATGAATTGGCAGAAGTAGACTTCAGAAGGTGGGTAATAAAAAGCTCCTCTGAGCTAAAGCTAAGAAACCCAATGCATGAAAGCTAAGAACCTTGATGAAAGACTAAAGGAATTGCTAACTAGAATAATCAGTTTAGAGAAGTATATAAATGACATGAGGGAGCTCAAAAACACAGCACAAGAACTTTGTGAAGCATACACAAGTGTCAATAGCTAAATTAATCAAGCAGAAGAAAGAATATCAGAGATTGATTATCAACTAATGAAATAAAGCATGAAGACAAGATCAAGGAAAAAGCATGAAAAGAAACAAACAAAGCCTGCAAGAAATATGGGACTATGCGAAAAGACCAAACCTACATTTGATGGTGTACCTGAAAATGATGGGGAGAATGGAATCAAGTTGGAAAACACACTTCAGGATATTATCCAGGAGACCTTCTCCAACATAGCAAGACAGGTCAACATTCAAATTCAGGAAATACAGAGACCACCACAAAGCTACTCCTCGAGAAGAGCAACCCCAAGCCACATAATCGTTAGATTCACCAAGGTTGAAATGAAGGAAAAAATGTTAAGGGCAGTCAGAGAGAAAGGTCAGGTTACCCACAAAGGGAAACGCATCAGACTAACAGCGGATGTCTCTGCAGAAACCCTACAAGCCAGAAGAGAGTGGGGGCAAACATTCAACATTATTAAAGAAAAAAATTTTCAACCCAGAATTTCATATCCAGCCAATCTAAGCATCATAAGTGAAAGAGAAATAAAATCCTTTAGAGACAAGAAAACACTGAGGAATTTTGTCACCACCAGGCCTGCCTTACAAGAGTCCTGAAGGAAGCATTTAATGTGGAAAGGAAAAACTGGTACCAGCCACTGCAAAAAATACCAAAATGAAAAGACCAATGACACTATGAAGAAACCGCATCAACTAATGGGCAAAACAACCAGATAGCATCATAATGACAGGATCAAATTCACACATAACAATATTAACCTTAAATGTAAATGGGCTAAATGCCCCCAATTAAAAGACACAGACTGGCAAATTGGATAGAGTCAAGACCTGTTGGTGTGCTGTATTCAGGAGACCCACCTCAAGTACAAAGACACACATAGGCTCAAAATAAAGGGATGGAGGAATATTTACCAAGCAAATGGAAAGAAAGAAAAAAAAAAAAGCAGGAGTTGCAATCCTAGTCTCTGACAAAACAGAATTTAAACAAACAAAGACAAAGAAGGGCATTACATAATGGTAAAGGGATCAACACAACAAGAAGAGCTATCTTAAATATATATGCACTCAATACAGGAGCACCCAGATTCATAAAGCAAGTTCTTAGAGACCTACAAGGAGACTTAGACTCCCACACAATAATAGTGGGAGACTTTAACACCCCACTGTCAATGCTAGACAGATCAACGAGACAGAAAATTAACAAGGATATTCAGGACTTGAACTCAGCTCTGGACCAAGCAGGCCCAATAGACATCTACAGAACTCTCCACTCCAAGTCAACAGAATATATGTTCTTCTCTGTACCACATTGCACTTATTCTAAAATTGACCACACAATTGGAAGCAAAACATTCCTCAGCAAAAGAATGGAAATAATAATTAATAGATGCAGAAAAGTCCTTTGATAAAATTCAACACCCCTTCATGCTAGAAGCATTCAATAAACTAGGTATTGATGGACCGTATCTCAAAATAGCTGTTTATGACAAATCCACAGCCAATATCATACTAATGGGCAAAAACTGGAAGCATGCCCTTTGAAAACCAGCACAAGACAAGGATATTCAGCACAGTATTCAAATTTCTGGCCAGGGCAATTAGTCAAGAGAAAGAAATAAAGCAAATTCAAATAGGAAGAGAGGAAGTCAAATTATCTCCATATGCAGATGACATGATTGTATATTTAGAAAACCCCATCATCTCAGCCCCAAAAGTCCTTAAGCTGATAGGCAACTTCAGCAATGTCTCAGGATACAAAATCAGAGTGCAAAAATCAGAAGTATTCCTATACACCAATAATAGACAAACAGAGAGCCAAATCACGAGTAAATTCCCATTCACAATTGCTACAAAGAGAAAAAAGCACCTAGGAATCCAACTTACAAGGGATGTGAAGGACCTCTTCAAGGAGAACTACAAACCATTGCTCAAGAAAATAAGAGAGGACACAACAAATGAAAAACCCTTCCATACTCATTAGGAAGAATCAATATTGTGAAAATGGCCATACTGCCCAAAGTAATTTATAGATTCCATGCTATTCCTATCAAGCTACCATTGACTTTCTTCACAGAATTAGAAAAAAATACTTTAAATTTCATATTTCACATGGAGCCAAAAAAGAGCCTGTATAGTCAGGACAATCCTAAGCAAAAAGAACAAAGCTGGAGGCATGATGCTACCTAATTTCAAACTATACTACGAGGCTACAGTAACCAAAACAGCATGGTACTGGTACCAAAACAGATATATAGACCAATGGAACAGAACAGAGGCCTCAGAAATAACATCACACATCTACACATCTACAAATAACATCACATCTACACACATCTAACATTACACATCACACATCTACGATTTGTCAGCTTTGATAAACCTGACAAAAACAAGCAATGGGGAAAGGATTCCCTATTTAATAAATGGTGCTGGGAAAACTGGCTAGCCATATGCAGAAAACTGAAACTGGACCCCTTGCTTATACCTTAAACAAAAATTAACTCAAGATGGATTAAAGATTAAACGTAAGACCTAAAACCACAAAATCCCTAGAAGAAAACCTAGGCAATACCATTCAGGACATAGGCATGGGCAAAGACCTCATGACTAAAACACCAAAATCAATTGCAACAAAAGCCAAAATTGACAAATGGGATCTAATTAAACTAATGAGCTTCTGCACAGCAAAAGAAACTATCATCAGAGTGAACAGGCAACCTATAGAATGAGAGAAAATTTTGGCAATCTATCCATCTGACAAAGGGCTAATATTCAGAATCTACAAAGAATTTAAACAAATTTACAAGAGAAAAACAAACGACCCTATCAAAAAGTGGATGAAGGATATGAAGAGACACTTTTCAAAAGAAGACATTTATGCAGCCAACAAAGATATGAAAAAACGCTCATCATCAGTGGTCATTAGACAAACGCAAATCAAAACCACAATGAGATACCATCTCATGCCAGTTAGAATTACAATCATTAAAAAGTCAGGAAACAATAGATGCTAGAGAAGATGTGGAGAAACAGGAATGCTTTTACACTGTTGGTGGGAGTGTAAATTAGTTTAACCATTGTGGAAGACAGTGTGGTGATTCCTCAAGGATCTAGAATTAGAAATACCATTTGACCTAGCAATCCCATTACTGAAATCTATACTCAAAGGATTATAAACCATTCTACTACAAAGACACACGCACATATATGTTTACTGTAGCACTATTCACAATAGCAAAGACTTGGAACCAATCCAAATGCCCATCAATGATAGAGTGGATAAAAAGAATGTGGCACATATACGCTATGGAATACTCTGCAACCATAAGAAAGAATGAGTTCATGTCCTTTGCAGCGACATGGATGAAGCTGGAAACCATCATTCTCAGCAAACTAATACAGGAAGAGAAAACCAAACACTGCATGTTCTCACTGCATGTTCTCTCTCATGAGTGAGAGGGAATGGGAGGGATATCATTAGGACAAATACCTAGTGTAGATGACAGGTTGATGGGTGCAGTAAACGATATGGCACGTGTACACCTATGTAAAAAACCTACCCATTCTGCATATGCTAAAAAAAAAGAAAAGAAAAAAATACATAAATACATCATACATTTATCCACCTAAACACAGACTAAAAGCTTAATAAATATTGAGGTAATGTATGAATCAAGCTGTGCTGCCAGAATCATAAGAATCATTATCTCCGACTTTCTAAGGTCAGAAACTTGATTTTACAAAATTACTTAGTAGACAGGCTCCAGAGAACTGAGTCATATAACTAAGTATTATAAGAGAATAACGCACGAATGTATATAGGTCAGGTTATGGGTATGAATATATAATATTGATTCAGTAATTAATTATAGTAGCTTTTACTTGCTTATAGAAATGGGCAGATGTATTTGGGAAGCACGTTTATGGTTCATAATGTAGTTCAGTGTTCATTCAATTAGAGGTATTGCATTATCTTTAGGTAATTTTTGTGATTAAGTATAGCCCTCTAAAGAAAAAACACTGTTTCCCTGAAATGGAGTTGGACTAGAATTTATATACACTTCCAGAGTTTGAGTCCCAGCTTCAAAATTTCTCCAGTTCTTTCTTACTTTAAATTCACCAATGGTTAAAATAAATGTGAAAATCTGTAACATTATGTTAATCAGTTACAGAGTTTACAATTTATGGACATTTCGGGAAATATTTTATATCCAAAGAAAGTAATTGTAAAAAAGTATGGTGTCAAGAAAGTCATTTTTTTTGTTTTGCTTTTGATTTTCTTTTCTTTTCTCTTTTTTTTGAGACAGGGTCTCACCATGTCACCCAGGCTCGAGTGCAGTGGCATGATCATGGCTCACTGCGGCCTTGACCTGCCAGGCTCAAGTGACCCTGTCTCCCAAGTAGCCAGGATCACAGGTGCACGCTACCATGCCCAGCTAACTTTCTAGTTTTTTGTAGAGATGGAGTCTTGCTATGTTGTGACTGGTGTCAAACTCCCGACCTCAAGCAATCCTCCCATCTTGGCCTCCCAAAGTGCTGGGATTACAGGTGTGAGCAACCATGCCTGGCTGAAGAAAGTCATTCTTTCATATACTTTAACATCCTAAACTTTCTCATCTTTGCCTCTTGATATTGGGTATATCTTGCTTTTGTGGTCTGTAACCCACACTATTCACTGCTTTCAAAGAAAAGGAAAAGAAGTAGGTTAGTCACTTAAAGTTTAGCCACTCTAGAAAAAACAATCAAAGAAACTTATACTTTGTTTTTTTCCAATGCTAGATTTGCTCTAGAGATAAAATACTTGTTAACATGGTGTAAGTATATGGAAAGGTGAGTGATAAGAAGACTGACCTGTTCTATTGTCCCTTCCTGAATGTGAATATAATGATTAAATGATTACCTCTGTCCAAAAAGATAAGGTTACAAAGCAGAAAATGGCTAGAAGATTAGAGAAACATGTCTACCATGAAGATATTTTGAGGGGGAAGAGGCTGAATATACAACACAGAATAGTTTTGAGCAGAATACCGTACATTGGATATCTTAAGAGAGATGATTTTGGTACAAGAAGAACTATCAGTAGTTGTAAGATGAATTAAAGAAACAGCAAAATAAATCTTCAAACTCTAAAATGTATTCTTTAAACTCTAAAATGTAGCCTTAATAAATGATTATTTATTATTTATCATTAATAATCATGTATTATCTATTAATCATGTATATGGTTACATAAAAAATAGAAATGCACTTTAACAGGAAAACACTAACTCTAGACTTTCTGACTAGAGATTCAAAATGACGTATAGAAACACACATTATTGGATATTTTTCACTTTATTGAATTATTTTGTTCTTTTCCTATCTATATTCCTATTTTCTTATCAATGTCAGTGCCTTTTCTTCTCCTTATAAATAATTCTTTGTTGTTGTTAAGCCTTGAGGAGGCGCTTTAAAAGATGATGATGGGAACCAAATGATGTGTGGCTAAAGTGTCTAAATAACGTTTTTTAAAGTGTAATTAGCTCCCTTTCTGAACCATGTGGCATTGTCTGAAGGTAGGAGGTTGATGGGGAGGGGCAAGTTCTTACTTGTCTGGAATAGATGTATATGGAAAGAGGTATATATTCTCTCCTCCAACCCACCCCCTCCACAAAATCACTCCAATTATGCCAATTGTAAATTTATTTAGTTTAACAAGCTCCCACACTCAGAGATGCCAAAAACCCTAGAACAATTATTCCCATCAATCACGGATAGGTAAGTTTTATTTAATCTGGGTGTATCTATTATTAGTTGAAATTTTTTACAAACCGGTTTTATGTAGGCAGCACAATAGTTTTACAAGAAAACCAAACAAAGCCTTTGGACATGTATTCTCCAGTTCAACAAAAGCCCTACCATTCTTTAGTGTCTGATACTTACCTCTTTTAACCATTATGCCCAATTGGTCTCTCATGGCAGGTGTCATGCCCTGTTTGAAGAATATTTTGCTCTGTTTGGAGAATAAAGATAAGCTGGGCAGAGCCTGCTATTTGAGGAGGGTAAGGTTAGGTGGGTGGTCATGAGTAGACAACGTAAAATACCAAAAAATGTCAAAAAATATAAATAGAAGATGGCATGGAAAGGGATCAGTAAAAGACTTTACTGACAATGTAATACTTTGGCTTACTCCAAAGCTGATCATATCATTCCTGCTTTTGTTGTCAAATGTATGATACTCAGGCAAGTCTGGAATATGAAAAACCTCAGGCTATCCTAGTTGAGCCTCCTACAGTCATGGTATCCTCAGTTCAACTCAACAGGTCACCATTTGGTCACTAACTATCCCCAAATTTCCACAGGTAAAGAAGAGAGAAAAGCAGAGAAACAGGAAAGAAACTGAGAGCTACATTCCAGTTAGTGGCTACGGGTAGGAAAGTTGGACATTTATTCTTTTCTTCCCTTGCCATCTTTTTTTTTTTTTATTATTATACTTTAAGTTCTAGGGTACATGTGCATAACGTGCAGGTTTGTTACATATGTATACTTGCGCCATGTTGGTGTGCTGCACCCATCAACTCGTCAGCACCCATCAATTCATCATTTATATCAGGTATAACTCCCCAATGCAATCCCTCCCCCCTCCCCCCTCCCCATGATAGGCCCCAGTGTGTGATGTTCCCCTTCCCGAGTCCAAGTCATCTCATTGTTCAGTTCCCACCTATGAGTGAGAACATGCGGTGTTTGGTTTTCTCTTCTTGTGATAGTTTGCTAAGAATGATGGTTTCCAGCTGCATCCATGTCCCTACAAAGGATGAAAACTCATCCCTTTTTATGGCTGCATAGTATTCCATGGTGTATATGTGCCACATTTTCTTAATCCAGTCTGTCACAGATGGACATTTGGGTTGATTCCAAGTCCTTGCTATTGTGAATAGTGCCGCAATAAACATACGTGTGCATGTGTCTTTGTAGTAGAATAATTTATAATCCTTTGGGTATATACCCAGTAGTGGGATGGCTGGGTCATATGGTACATCTAGTTCTAGATCCTTGAGGAATTGCCATACTGTTTTCCGTAATGGTTGAACTAGTTTACAATCCCACCAACAGTGTAAAAGTGTTCCGATTTCTCCACATCCTCTCCAACACCTGTTGTTTCCTGATTTTTTAATGATTGCCGTTCTAACTGGTGTGAGATGGTATCTCATTGTGGTTTTGATTTGCATTTCTCTGATGGTGAGTGATGATGAGCATTTTTTCATGTGTCTGTTAGCTGTATGAATGTCCTCTTTTGAGAAATGTCTGTTCATATCCTTTGCCCACTTTTTGATGGGGTTGTTTGTTTTATTCTTGTATATTTGTTTGAGTTCTTTGTAGATTCTGGATATTAGCCCTTTGTCAGATGAGTAGATTGCAAACATTTTCTCCCATTCTGTAGGTTGCCTGTTCACTCTGATGGTAGTTTCTTTTGCTATGCAGAAGCTCTTTAGTTTAATTAGATCCCATTTGTCGATTTTGGCTTTTGCTGCTGTTGCTTTTGGTGTTTTAGACATGAAGTCCTTGCCCATGCCTATGTCCTGAATGGTACTACCTAGATTTTCTTCTAGGGTTTTTATGGTATTAGGTCTAACATTTAAGTCTCTAATCCATCTTGAATTAATCTTCGTATAAGGAGTAAGGAAAGGATCCAGTTTCAGCTTTCTACTTATGGCTAGCCAATTTTCCCAGCACCATTTATTAAATAGGGAATCCTTTCCCCATTTCTTGTTTCTCTCAGGTTTGTCAAAGATCAGATGGCTGTAGATGTGTGGTATTATTTCTGAGGACTCTGTTCTGTTTCATTGGTCTATAGCTCTGTTTTGGTACCAGTACCATGCTGTTTTGGTTACTGTAGCCTTGTAGTATAGTTTGAAGTCAGGTAGCGTGACGCCTCCAGCTTTGTCCTTTTGACTTAGGATTGTCTTGGCAATGTGGGCTCTTTTTTGGTTCCATATGAACTTTAAAGCAGTTTTTTCCAATTCTGTGAAGAAACTCATTGGTAGCTTGATGGGGATGGCATTGAATCTATAAATAACCTTGGGCAGTATGGCCATTTTCACAATATTGATTCTTCCTATCCATGAGCATGGTATGTTCTTCCATTTGTTTGTGTCCTCTTTGATTTCACTGAGCAGTGGTTTGTAGTTCTCCTTGAAGAGGTCCTTTACATCCCTTGTAAGTTGGATTCCTAGGTATTTTATTCTCTTTGAAGCAATTGTGAATGGAAGTTCATTCCTGATTTGGCTCTCTGCTTGTCTGTTACTGGTGTATAAGAATGCTTGTGATTTTTGCACATTAATTTTGTATCCTGAGACTTTGCTGAAGTTGCTTATCAGCTTAAGGAGATTTTGGGCTGAGACGATGGGGTTTTCTAAATATACAATCATGTCATCTGCGAACAGGGACAATTTGACCTCTTCTTTTCCTAACTGAATACGCTTGATTTCTTTCTCTTGCCTGATTGCCCTAGCCAGAACTTCCAACACTATGTTGAATAGGAGTGGTGAGAGAGGGCATCCCTGTCTTGTGCCAGTTTTCAAAGGGAATTTTTCCAGTTTTTGCCCATTCAGTATGATACTAGCTGTGGATTTGTCATAAATAGCTCTTATTATTTTGAGGTACGTTCCATCAATACTGAATTTATTGAGCGTTTTTAGCATGAAGGGCTGTTGAATTTTGTCAAAAGTCTTTTCTGCATCTATTGAGATAATCATGTGGTTCTTGTCTTTGGTTCCCTTGTCATCTTATTTTGAGAAATCCAAATTCCAGGATGCAATAAATACACATGGGTACACACACACTCACACATATAGTGCTCCAAACAAATATGGGTTAGCTACAGACATATAAGACTGTTAATGAAAATGCTGGAATGAATTTGCATCAGTAATTTTAAGAGAATTCTTGGTTTGTTCTACTCAATTGTTTTGTTCTAAAGTATACCAAAAGATATTTTAATTTAAGAATCACATATTTTCATATCTATACTATCAACAATTTTAACTATAATCCATATTGACTCAATAGGACAGTCATGAAGTCTACAGAATAACATATATGTCACAAATAAATATATATCATTGGGAATATAGCATGATTTAGGAAATATTTCTCCAAATTGTGTTCCATGGAGTATTGTTCCATGGAATGAATGATAACTTATGCTATACACACACACACACACACACACACACACACTTTAATGATTAAATAGGACTGGCTACATAATTTGTAGGGCCCCGTGAAAAATGAAAGTATGAGTCCCTTTGTTAAAAAAGAATCAAGAATTTCAAGATGGTGACTGCAGAGAATGAAAGCAATAATGGGCCTCTTCTCTTTTTTCTTTTTTTTTTTTCTTTTGAGATGGAGTCTTGCTGTTTCCTGGGCTGGAGTGTAGTGGCATGATCTCAGCTCACTGCAACCTTTGCCTCCCGGGTTCAAGCGATTCTCCTGCCTCAGCCTCCCAAGGAGCTGGGATTATAGGTGGCTGCCACCATGACTAGCTAATTTTTGTATTTTTAATAGAGACGGTGTTTCACCATGTTGGCCAGGCTGGTCTCAAACTCCTGACCTCGTGATCCACCTACCTAGGCCTCCCAAAGTGCTGGCATTACAGGCCTGAGCCACCATGCCCAGCCAAGAATGGGTCTCTTCTAAGCATGGGCCCTATGTGACTGCACAGGCTGCACACTCTTGAAACTAGCCTTGGTGAAATTGTTTAAGAAATGCTGGGTTAAAAAATGTCAAACAGATTTCTTTGCAACAAGACTTCTTATAGCCTTTTATATACTAATGTGTACTGTGAACCTTCAGGAGGTTCACATACTGTATAAAGGTCCTCAAATATATTTGACCAAAGCTCTTTTGAATTATTTTAGCAGGATTATCTTGTAGGACCAATGTTCCACAGAACACACATTGTAAAAGGTAGCTCAGGCTGTGCAAACAGGTTATAAAATCAATTTGTTAGTCATAAATCACTATAAATTTCCCATTTTGTGACATTTTCCCCATATTTGGAATGAGGTAACTAGAGATAACTATAGATGCAAATGGTGTGTATTCACTAAATCTACTGTCCTTCACTATTTGGTCTTTTACCATTTGGATAGTCAACTCAGTGGCCAAACATCACAAATGTTTTCTGGGCCAGGGTACTAGAGATAGTCTGATTGAGACTGTATCACAAGCCAACTTATTTTTCCCCTTTATTTTGTCAATTCAGAGGAAGTAACATCCTTACTTACCATTACCCAGTTCCCAAGAAATGTTGTACTTTTTGCTGGCGCTGTACTTCAACAGACTCAGGGCACTAGAACTGTTCCAGGAGTTATTGGGATTACGACGCAGTGCATTTAGAGCAAATATCAGGTGGAGTCCAGAGCAATCAGCAAAGTTATAAAGTTTGTCTAGAGACCTGGCTGGGAAGAAGCAGAGAAAGGCTTGTAACTTTCAAATCAACATTCCAACAAAAGGAAAATAGTAGCTAATATAAAAAGCCTTTCTATGAGCTTCCCACTAATAAGGAATAACACAGACAGGCTTCTAAAAGGGACTATTACCTCTTGGTCTGGGTACATCTCAAGGTGACGTTTAGAAAGCAGCAGACAGGGCCGGGCGTGGTGGTTCACACCTGTAATCCCAGCACTTTGGGAGGTCAAGGTGGGTGAATCACCTAAGGTCGGGAGTTCGAGACCAGCCTGACCAACCTGGAGAAACCCCGTCTCTACTAAAAGTACAAAATTAGCCGGGTGTGGTGATGCATGCCTGTAATCCCAGCTATTCAGAAGGCCGAGGCAGGAGAATTGCTTGAACCTGGGAGGTGAAGTTTGTGGTGAGCAGAGATTGCACCATTGCACTCCAGCCTGGGCAACAAGAGCAAAACTCCGTCTCACACACACAAAAAAAAAGAAAAAAAAAAAAAAAGCAGCAGCAGACAGATTTCCAGACAGAGGTTGCAAATTGGCAACCAAATCTAGTCTGTCATATGTTTTATTTAACAAAAAGTTGAATTGTTGATGTTTAAAAATGGGAAGATTTCACAAAGTAGCTGAATTTCTTAATTTTTCTTGAAAAGTCAGACAATATGGCACTGCTAGGTCCATATTCCTACAGGACATAGTAGGAATAATAGTCAGGGTACAAGGCCAGGAAGGATGACTGGCTGGTGAGTCTTGGAAAACAGCTCAGCCTAGTATGATTTCTAAAACTTTTCACTCAAGTCCAGATTTCTAATATTTCTGACAATGGAAATACTATGACCACTACTAGAAATATGTTCATTGCCAGGCGCGGTGGCTCATGCCTGTAATCCCAGCACTTTGGGAGGCCGAGATGGGGGGATCACGAGGTCAGGAGATCAAGACCATCCTGGCTAACACGGTGCAACCCCGTCTCTACAAAAAATTAGCCAGGCGTGGTGGCGGGCGCCTGCAGTCCCAGCTACTAGGGAGGCTGAGGCAGGAGAATGGTGTGAACTCGGGAGACAGAGCTTGCAGTGAGCCGAGATCCGGCCACTGCACTCCAGCCTGGGCAACAGAGCGAGACTCCATCTCAAAATAAATAAATAAATAAAATAAATAAAAAAAAGAAATATGTTCATTATCAGGTTGATCCCAGATACCATCAACTCTATCACCATGTGTCTCCTATTTATCCCATTTATCTTCATTTCTATTGCCACCATTCTTTTTCTGGCTGTCATTTACACTTGGATAACTTACTACAATCTCTGTACTTGCCTGTCTACTTCCAGATTCTTCCCATTCAGCCAATTCATCTTCCCCTAGTAACTCTCAGCCAGTTTTACTCAATCCTCAAAACCCTAGTGGATTTTCAAGACCATTTCCTTCCTCAATTCAAGGCTTCTACAACTCACCCATAATTTTCCCCTCAACTTTAGGCCTCCCTATTTCTCTTAATGAGTTCTTTGTTGATGTCAGCCAGTTTATTTGTTAGGGAACTCCTTGCCCCACTGACTTTTGTTCTAATATTCTCCTTATTTGTCATGCTCTTATTCCTTTTTAAAACATATCCATATTTTACTTGTCCTTTTACACAGTGTATCCCAAGGTATGGATAACATGACTTCAGGTAGTAAACAGTTTTAAAAAGCTTCTTAGATTAATAATTACATAGGAGAGTTTACATTAACCTGTATTCATTAAACGTAAAGCAGAGTTTCTCAAATAGGGTTCTGTGAAACACTAGGGTTCCACAAGAGGTCACCAGAGGTTCTGCAAGAGATGATGCAGAGTGTCCAAGCTGCCCCATTAGCGATTTTGTTATAGATCTTTTAGTCCTTTAAAAAAGAATCATTATCATTGGGTTGAGTATTTTATCAGTTTTTGAAGCAGGATATGGGAGGACTGCCATGTTCATCTTCTTATGTATACAAGAAAGTATTTCTTAAGAAGCACCAAGAACAAGGACAGAAATTATCTCATTTCAGTTGGAAATAAAATGGATGTAAACTTATATCATACTCTACCCAGAATTGAGTAACTGGGCAACAACAACAACAAAAGGAATAAATTTCACATTCAGGAAATACATTTAATTATTATTTTTAGTTCCAAAATAACAATTAGAATTGAAATGCATTTATAGCTTAGTAAAGTGATCATGAAACCAGTATATTATAATTTTATAATTATCTATATGCTACTAGGTAAAAAAACAATTTTTTTCAAAGTCTCATATAAAATTGTATCATAGGCCTTAATTTTATTCATATTGCTTTGATGTATAGTTTTACTTGCTTTATTATTCAACCTCATTAATACATTTTTATATTCAAAATAATATTAAAGTGAATTCATAACCTTTATTTAAATTAAACCTAATAAACCTACCTTTAGAAAAATTTGATCCCATTGTGGCTTAAACTAGTTACTTAATAAAAACAAATTATGTTTACCTTATAAGATTTTCAAATTTATGAAAAGGAAATAATGAAATTAATTTCAAGAAAGACAGTTAACTACTCTTTTTATATTTTCAATAATAGTTGTCTAAAAAGTCATTTTTAGTTTTAAATAGGACTTGCATTTACCATACCTCAGTAGTACTGATACAACAGAAATCTGTTTTCAGACTTTGAGGCCCACTTGTATGAGATACAATAAAAACCAGTAGGATTTTTTTTGAAAAAGAAAAACTGAAGTTTCTTTTATCTATACCATTAGAATTGGTATCCTTTGTGGAGAGAGGGAAACTATGCAAAAAATAGGTTAAGAAACTGGCCAAACTAAACAGCTTTTAAGGAAAATATAACTCTCTGTTTAACAGAGCATTTGCAATATTGGATAATTATATATCTACAACTAAATAGTCACTCTAATATTCTATGAGCTTTAGATATAATAACTTTTATCCAGAGGTTTCCCTGAGATTTGAGAATTATATTATAGGTTACTAAAAAAATAATTTGAGTACTATAAGACCAACAGAGGTCCATTTTTAAGTCCTCTAATATTCATGTCATGAAAGTTATATTATTTTATCAGAAAAAAACTCACTATTCAATTAAATAACATTTTGCTAATCCATAGTTGCAAGGACATCTTATAATCTATTGAGCATGCAATAAAATTATTTACTTTCATAATTTTTGGTTTCATTTATATACTAAAATCCAAATCAAATGTTTGCATCAAAATGTAATATGGATGACTGATGTTCCTTTTGGATAGATTGATCCCATTTAAGTAGTCGTTTCTAAAACTAATTATTTCCATATAATGAGTATTTACTGTATATGTTTCATATGTATTAGAAACACAAACACACATCAAACACAAAAGCATATCAAACCGGTGATTTCATGGATTTGATGGTTTAAGGCAAGGAAAAGTGTATTTACGAAAAAAAATGTGTCAACATAAAGAGCAGTATGGGAGAAACAGTATGGATAGTTTGTTCACATAGCAAAAATTGGGAACTAGAATGCTAAAAGTTTGGGAAATACTTCTTTAAGAATAAGTTTAAGTCCTGCCTCTTCCATGATGCCATTCCTGAACACACCAACCTCCTGAAAGTGATTTCAACTTTCTCTAAACTCAAGAGCTATACCATTTTTTGGCATCTCACTCCTCTGTGACATGATATAATCTTGGGATTTGCTTCTTGATTTATTCACTTCTCCAGAGTGAATGACTTGTTTTCCCAGTTAATCTGTGAAGTTTCTTAAGTCTGGTACCGTATCTTATATCCTTCATAGCATCTAACACACAGCAATTTTCTGCCTTAATATTATACCAAAGAGTTCTCAAGGCCCAAATCCTTTTTGTTGCATAAAAGCGGTCTATAAGAAGTAGAAAGGGACAAAAGAGACATTTGTCTAAAATAATTATTGCTAGGCTGGGCGCAGTGGCTCACACCTGTAATCCCAGCACTTTGGGAGGCTGAGGTAGGTGAATCACCTGAGGTCAGGAATTCAAGAGCAGCCTGACCAATATGGTGAAACCTGTCTCTATTAATAATACAAAAAAATTAATTGGGCATGGTGGCACACGCCTGTAATCCCAGCTACTCTACTCAGGAGGCTGAGGCAGGAGAATCGCTTGAACGTGGGAGGTGGAGATTGCAGTGAGCCAAGATCTCGTCATTGCACTCCAGCCTGAGTAAGAAGAACGAAAATAAGTCTCAAAAAGAATAATTATTGCTAATCTATGAAACATGTTCTACAGTTTATTAGAAAAGTAGTCATATTTGAATATAGAGAATTTAGTAGATACTCAACACATGTAATCTCCCTTGGAACATTTGCTCAGGTTCCATCAAAGCAAGTAGATACCCAAAGATGACTTTGTACTCCCTCTACCAGAGGGGGCCAATGCCTCCATGTTTTCTAGTCAGGGTGCATTAACATTTCACCAGCATATAATTCTACGAAGCATTGGGTAGTAGGCAGTTGAAGATGAGGAGCTGGGACTTGAGAAAGATGTAAAAGTATATAGGCTTGGGTGTCACTCAGTGCTAACAGTTGATGCTGTGAAAGTTCTTCAGATTTCTGAAGGGCAAGGTGGCTGAAGAGAAAACCTTAAGAAATGTCCACATATAAGGGTCATGGAGAACAACAATAACAACAACAAAGAGAAAAGAAGAAGAACCCAGATATGCCGTCTTAAGGAACCCAAAAGAAGAGAGTTGAAGGAAGTGCTGTTTCATAACCGTAGGTGTTCATGGCAAACTGAAGAGGAAAAGGACTGAGAAAAAAAAAAGCCACTAGATTAATCAAACAGTGAGGTTAGAAATTAGATTTAGGGTGTGATGAGAACTTAAAGAATGAGTAGATGAACAAGGAATAGATTCTGATACATTCAACTTACTTATTGAAGTTCTGTGGCGATAAAAGGAAGAAAAGAAACAAAATAGTAATGAGAGAACTACCAGATTTTTTTTTTTAAAAATTCAAGATCCAAGAAAAGCCACCTCTTTAAGTAAAGCTAATCTCAGTTTTCTATTAGGAAAATGTAGATAAGGGTCAATGAATTCACACTAAGATATGAATGACAGATTATTTCTCTTAGTTTCCCTAGGACTTGACACTTTAAAAACCAAACAGACAGGCAATCCAACAAACAAAAAATTGGACATTCATTAACTTATTAATTTATTCAACAGATACTTATTAAGCACTTACTATGTGACAGGAACTATTATACACCATATATATCTGCATATATACACATATACATGCATATATATATCTGCATATATACACATATACATGCATATATATATCTGCATATATACATATATACAAGATTATATAGTATATAATAGTGCCAGCTTTATGATGGTGCAAAACCAATGCACGTTCAGCAGAAATCGTACTTCAAGTACTCATACAACCATTTTGTTTTCCACTTTCAGTACAGTATTCAATAAATTGCTTGAGATATTTAATACTTTATTGTAAGATAGGCTTTCAGTTAGATGATTTCGCCCAACAGTAGGATGATGTAACTGTTCTGAGCACATTTAAGGTAAGCCAGGCTAAGCTATGATGCTAAGTAGGTTAAGGTGTATTAAATACATTTTTGACTTATGATAGTTTCAACTTATGATGAGTTTATTGGGACATAACCCCATCATAAGTTGAGGAGCATCTGCATGTGATATATATATATACATACATGTATATATATACACACACATACATGTATATATATACACACACACATACGTGTATATATATATACACACACACACACTTATACACACATTTATATTGCAATGAGCAAAACAGAAAACAGGCCCTACCCTCATGGAGGTAACATTTAATGTGGCCGGCAGAGGAAGTAAAGCAGGGTAGGAGATAGTATAGAACCAATAGTAGCTAGTATGCTATTTTAGATAAGCATCACAATTAAGGTATCATGTGATCAGAGACCCAGTGGAAGGAAGGGAGCAAGTCAAGTAGATAATTATGGAAAGAATTCCAGGCAGAGGGTCCCAGAGTAAGGGCAAAGGTTCAAGACAGGTGTGAGACTGACGAATGTGAAGAACACTGAGAGGCTGGTGTAGCTGCCCCAGAATGAATGAGAGGGAGAGCAGTAGGAGATGAGATCACAGTGGTAGCAGAGCTATGTCGTGTAGGGCCTTATTGGTCATTATAAGAACTTTGGCTTTTGCCCTCATTGACATAGAAGCCATTAGATGGTTTTGAATATGACCCAACTCACATTTTAAAATCATCACTCTGGCTGCTGAGCTGAAGAGACTGAAGGAGGTGGGAAGAGTAAGGGTGAAAGCAAGGAAATTAGGAGTCTATAGCAATAATTGAAGCACGGGATCATTGTGGCTTGGACCAGGGTGGTAGCAGCAGAGTGGTAGAAGTGGTTGGTTTCTGGGGATGTTTTAAAGGTTGAGCCAGTAAGATCTGCTGAATGATTGGAATATGGTGCATGAGAAAAAAAGAGTCAAGAAACTCTGAAGATTTTGGCTTAAGCAACAGAAAGATAAACTTGATATTTATGAAGGAAGTGTGAAAGATTGGGAGAAGAGAGAAGGAGACGGCCAAGATGAGAATTTGGGTTTGGGGCATGTTGAGTTTGTAATGTCTTTAGATGTATAGGTAAAGAATTTGAGTGGGCAGAATATGCAAATCCAGAGTTAAGCGGTGAGATGTGGATGGAAAGTATAAACGTGACTAAGCAACACATTTTCAAAGGTTGGGAGAGGTAGAGAACCTTTCACTGGAAAGAAGAGAGACAGGAGCTGTCACAGGGATCTTCCAGTTTACAGATGCCAATGTCGTCAACGTGGCTTAGTTTCCCTCCCACCTCTTCGCCTTCTTCCCTTTAATGCTGAGCATCTACTTGAGTCTCATCTTCCCTGATTCCCTATTCAGGATTAACTTCCCACCTTTTCTTACTTCCTACTTTTGTTACGTATTTCCCTTAAAGTCACAGCTATCCTACTTTTCCCTCCATTATTTGACAGAGACTATAAACATTTTCTTCATGTTTTATAAGCTACTATGCAAACAAAGCTTATAGACATGGCCCCAGCCCTCACTTTCCAAATTGATGGCCTCTAAGCTCCTCTTTCATAGAAATGATGGAGCCACAGCTGTTACCTGGGAATTAAATTGGCACAAATTTTTATCAGACTAGTGTTTGAGACCAAGTATATGCAAGTATCACACAGAAAACATAGTTAATTTGTTGTAAGGACTCAGTTCAATACTGTTCTTTTCTTAATCAGCAAAAATAACTCTAATACCCCTCTGTGACTATTTTATTCTTTTGCAACCTTCACAAGAAGAAAGAGTGTTTTTTCTGTGTGGTTAAGAACTTGGGCACATGATCCAGACCCTTAGCTCTTAGAAGACAGTGCTGGTGACTCCAGAAGGAAAAATGGGTGCCTATAGAACAATGTCAACTTATTCTAATTGTAAGCATGTGAGAATATGGACAGATTATCAAGTCACATGAACAACAAAATGTAGAGACTGGACATACTTGAACAGAATGCAATACTTTGAGGTTAGCCCCATAATTCCCCAAGGCGGAAAAACATGCAATGGAAAGGGGCCTGTTTGGAGTTGGACTAATACTAGGGATGACATCTTAAGTATTGAGTTATGAAGAAGCTTTAATGTGTTGTGATAGAACTCAAAAGCAAAATCAGAAGCCAAAATTACTGAGAAGTTAAAATTTAAGGGTTTACTTCTGTGGAAAGACTTTTTTAAAAAATAAGGCTTTAATGCTATTGCTTAACTCTTCTACATAAACTCTGTTCTTTTTTAAACACAATTCTCAATCTTTCTATGAGTCTATTCCATGTATATTTTGGAGGGAACAGGCTCCCTTCTCACTGCTCTTAATACAACCTTGCATTTGGTTGTAGTGAGACAAAGAACATTTGAATTCTTCTTATCTAGGTTCATGAAAGGAATTTTCAGGCTCTGGAAAATAAACACTATTATGAAAAGGATAGAAAAATATGTGACTGTGACAAAGACACATTCTGTAAGGAAAAAAGTCATAAAAACTTGGGAACAAAAGAGTTACATAAGAAAGTCAAGTCCAATATGAAATAAACTAAAATGTGATATAATCTTAAGCAGTCAAAAGAGTACAAAGTAAAGAGAGATAATTTGACCTTGAGGATAGGAAGATTCTTTGAGTAGCCTATAAGATATACAGCGGAAAATGTTAACCTAACACAGATCTTGTCCCAACAGTAAATGACATTTATATTGTCATAATTATATAAATACTTTTTATTGCTTTTTGATATGTGGCTACTTTCTGCAGAAAAGTATAAATAATTTGACTGGGATTGCAGAACAAAATGTAACAACACCAATAATAAAGTAAAAATAAATGTGTTAGTGAAAATGGCAAGAGTCTTGAAAAGGGGTAGGGGAAATAGATAAAAGGGCATCAGTATTAATATTCTCATCTTACAGAGCTGTAAAAGCATCAAGAAATACTGCCAAAAGACCAAAAAGGTATCTGCACTCCCATGTTTATCACAGCACTATTTACGGTAGCCATGACATGGAATCAGCCTAAGTGTCCATCAACAGATGAATGGATAAAGAATACATAGCATACATACACAATGGAATACTACTCAGCCATAAAAAAGAATAAAATCCTGCCATTTGTGACAACATGGATGAACATGGAGGACAGTACGGTGAGTGAAATAACCCAGGCACAGAAAGACAAATACTGCATTTTACTCATATGTGGAATCTAAAATAAGTTGATCTCAAAGAAGCAGAGAGTAGAATGGTGGATACCATATGCTGAGGACTTTAGTTGGGAGGTGGGGATGAGGAGGTGTTGATTAAAGGATACATAATTACAGTTACATAGAAGGAATAATTTCCAAGAGATCTATTGTAGAGCAAGGCAACTATAGTTAATGATGATACATTGTATTCTGTAAAAACGTAAAGAGAACAGATGTTATGTATTGTCACTACAAAAATGATAACTATGTGAGAAAAAAAGTCAGGTAATGACAAGTGCTGGTGTGGGTAAGAGAAATTGGAACGCTTTGCATTGCTGGTGGGAATGTAAAATGCTGCAGCCTCTGTGGAAAACAGTGGTGGTTGCTCAAAAAGCTAAATCTAAAATTACCATATGATTCAACAATTTCACTCCTAGGTATATATCCAAAAGAACTGACAGTGGGGACTCAAAAGGATACTTGTACTTCAATGTTAATAGCAGCATTATTCACAATAGTCAAAAAGATGGAAAACAGTCAAGTGTCCATTACTAATAAATATATAAACAAAATGTGGTATATCAATACATTGGAATATTATTCACCCATAAAAAAGAATGAAGCAGTTTTGCTGGCACCTTCCATCAGAGTGTTGTGGCCAGCAGACTGGAAACATATTGGCCCCTCCAGAACAGCAAGTGCTTAACCTCAGGGGCCAGAGGACAAAGCCTTGGGCCTGGTACCAGCCCTCAGGGTTACAGCATGCAGCCCAGAAATGCTTAGCTGAGCCTTGGCCCCTGAAATCCAGAAAAGAAACCAGTCAACTGAATCCAGCTTATACCATAGTCAAACCTTCAAGGGCATCAAAGAATATAAAAGCAATAAAACCCTATCCAAATGACAGTGACTTCAAAATTAAAGGAACATCAGCACCCACAGATGAGAAAGAATCAGTATAGGAACTCTGGCAACTCAAAAAGCCAGAGTGTCTTCTTACCTCCAAATGACCACACTAGCTTCCCAGCAATAGTTCTTAACCAGGCTGAAATGGCTGAAGTGAGATATAGAATTCAGAATCTGGATTGCAATGGAGATCATTGAGATTCAAGAGGAAGTCAAAACCTAATCCAAGAAATCTAAAGAATCCAATAAAATGATAGATGAAATAGTCATTTTAAGAAAGAACCAAACTGATCTGATAGAGTTGAAAAACTCACTACAAGAATTTCATGATACAATCTGGAAGTATTAACAGCAGAATAGATCAAGCTGAGGAAAGAATCTCAGAGCTTGAAGGCTAGTTCTTTGAATCAAGTCAATCAGACAAACATAGGGAAAAAAGAATACAAAGTAACGAACAAAACCTCTGAGAAATATGAGATTATGCAAAAAGACCAAATCTATGACTCACTGGCATTCCTGAAAGAAGGAGAGAGAGAGAGAGAGCAAGCAACTTGAAAAACATATTTGAGGATTTTCGCCATGAAAACTTCCTCAACCTCACTATAGAGGTTGACATTTAAATTTAGGAAATTCAGAGAACCCCTGTAAGATACTATCCAAGAAGACCATCTCCAAGGCACACAGTAATCAGATTCTTCAAGGTCAATGTGAAAAAAAAATATTAAAAGCAGTTACAGAGAAAGGGTGGGTCACCTACAGAGGGAACTTTATCAGGCAAACAGCAGACCTTTCAGCAGAAACTCTACAAGCCAGAAGAGATTGGGCACGTGTAGTCAGCATTCTTAAAGAAAAAAAATTTAGGGTTAGAATTTCTTTTCTTTAAGAATGCTGACTACAGGTACCCAATCCAGCCAAACTAAGATTCATAAGCAAAAGAGAAATAAAATCCTTTTCAGACAAGCAAAAGGTAAGGGAATTTGTTACCACCTGATCTTCCTTAAAAGAGGTTCTTAAGGGAGTACCAAACATGAAAACAAAAGACTGTTTTACTGGTCATTACAAAAACACACTTGATTGACACTATAAAGCAACTACCCAATCAAGTCTGCATAAACATCAGCTAATAACAAGGTGACAGGATCAAATCTATACAGGTCAATGGTAACCATGAATGTAAATCAGCTAAATGCCTCACAAAAAAGGCACAAAGTGGCAAGCAGGATAAAGAAGCAAGACCCAACTGTATGCTGTATTCAAGAGACCCATCTCACATGCAATGACTCATAGGCTCAAAGTAAAGAGATGGGGAAAAATCTACGAAGCAAACAGAAAACAAAAAAGAGTAAGGGTTGCTATTCCAATTTAAGACAAAATGGACTTTAAACCAACAATGATCAGAAAAGACAAAGAAAGGCATTACATAATGAAAAAAGGTTCATTCAACAAGAAGACTTAAATATCCTAAACATACATGCACTCAACACTGGAGCACCCAGATTCATAAAACAAATTCTTAGAGAACTATGAAGAGATTTATATACCCATACAATAATAATGGGGAACTTCAACACCCCACTGACAGTATTAGATTATCAAGGCAGAAAACTCCAAAGATATTTGGGAACTAAAACTCAGCCCTTGACCAAATGGACCTAACAGATATCTACAGAACACTCCACCCAAGAACAACAGAATATACATTCTTCTCATTTGCACATGGCACATATTCTATAATAGACCACATGCTCTGTCGTAAAACAATTTTCAAAAAATTTTTTAAAAATCATATCACCCACCCTCTTTATATTTAAAAATCATATCACCCACCCAATTTATATTGACCACAGTGCAATATAAATAGCAATGAATACTAAAAAGATCTCTTGGCCGGGTGTAGTGGCTCATGCCTATAATCCCAGCACTTTGGGAATCTGAAGCGGGTGGAACATGATGTCAGGAGATCGAGACCATCCTGGCCAACATGGTGAAACCCCATCTCTACGAAAAATAAAAAAATTAGCTGGGCATAGTAGTGCATGACTATAATCTGAGTTACTCAGGAGGCTGAGGTAGGAGAATTGCTTGAACCAGGGAGTTGGAGGTTGCAGTGAGCCGAGATGGTGCCACTGCACTCCAGTATGGCAACAGAGCGAGACTCTGTCTCAAAAAATAAAAAAACAAAACAAACAAACATAAATATAAAACAAAATAAAAAACAAAACAAAAAAAGATCTCTCAAAACCATATAATTACATGGAAATTAAACAACCTGCTCCTGAATGACTTTTAGGTAAGCAATGAAATTAAGGCAGAAATCAAGAAATTCTTTAAAACTAATGAAAACAAAGATACAACATACCAGAATCTCTAGGACACAGCTAAAGCAGTGTTAAGAAGAAAGTTTACAGCACTAAACACCCACATGAAAAAGGTAGAAATGTCTCAAATTAACAACCTAACATCACACCTAGAGGAATAAGGTAAACAAGAGTAAACCAATGCCAAAGCTAGCAGAAGAAAATAAATAACCAAAATCAGAGCTGAACTGAATGAAATTGAGATGTAAAAAACCATACAAAATATCAATAAAACTAAAAGTTTGTTTTTTGAAAGAATAATATTGATAGATCACTAGACTAATAAAAAAATGAAAGAAAGAAGATCCAAATAGACACGATCAGAAATGACAAAGGGGACATTACCACTGAACCCACAGAAATAATAATTTAAAAAACCCTCAGAGACTATTATGAACACCTCTATGCACACAAACTAGAAAATCTAGAAGAACTGGATAAATTCCTGGAAACATACAACCTCTCATGATTGAACAAGGAATAAATTGAAACCCTGAACAGACCAATAACAAGTTCTAAAATTGAATCAGTAGTTACAAGCCTATCAACCAAAAAAAAAAAAAAAAAGGCCTGGGACCAGAAGGATTTACAGCCAAATTCCACTAAACATATAAAGAAGAGCAGGTACCAATCATCATATTGAAACTATTCCAAAACATTCAGGAGAAGAACCTCTTCTCTGACTCATTCATGAGGCCAGAATCATTCTGGTACCAAAACCTGGCAGAGACAAAACAAAAAAAGGAAACTTCAGGCCAATGTCTGTAATGAACATAGATGCAAAAATCCTCAACAAAATACTAGCAAACTAATCTGGCAGCACATCAAAAAGTTAATCCACCACAATCAAGTAGGCTTTATTTCTGGGATGCAACATTGCATATTAATATAGAAATTAATAAATGTGATTCATCACATAAATAGAACAAAAAACAAAACCCACATAATCATCTCAATAGACACTGAAAAGGCTTTCCATAAAATTCAACATCCTTCATGTTAAACACCCTCAACAAAGTAGGCATCAAGAAATATATCTCAAAATAATAAGAGCCATCTATGACAAACCCATGGCCAGTAATATACTGAATAGACAAAAACTAGAAGCATTTCCCTTGAGAACCAGAACAAGATAAGAATGATCACTCTTAGCACCTCTATTCAACATAGTACTGGAAGTCCTAGTCAGAGCAATCAGAAGAGAAAGAAACAAAATGCACTAAATGGGAAGACAGGTAGTTTAAATGATCTCTCTTCACAGACAATATGATTCTATACCTAGAAAAACCTAAAGACTCCACCAAAAGGCTCCTGGAACGGATAAACAACTTCAGTAAAGTTTCAGGATACAAAATCAATATAAAAAAATCAGTAGGATTTCTATACACCAACAATGTCCAAGCTGAGAGCCAAATCAAAAATGCAATCCCATTCACAATAGCCACAAAAAAATTATAAAATGCCTAGGAAGACAGTTAACCAGGGAAATGAAAGATCTCTACACCAAGAATTACAAAACGCTGCTGAGAGAAATTAGAGACAACACCAATATTAATAAATGGAAAAACACTTCATGCACATGGATAGTAAGAATCAATATTGTTAAAATAGCCTTACTGCCCAAAGCCGTTTACAGATCCAGTGCTATTCCTATCACACTACCAAGGACATTTTCCATAGAATTAGAAAAAAATATTTTAAAATTCATATGGAACAAGGAAGAGCCCAAATAGCCAAAGCAATCCTAAACAAAAAGAACAAAGCCAGAAGCATCACCTTACCTGACTTCAAATTATACTACAAAGCTACAAAAAACAAAACAGCATGGTACTGGTACAAAAACTGACGAATAGGCCAAAGGAATGGTTACAATGCTGAGAAATAAAGCTGCACAAATACAACCATCCAATTTTCAACAAATTTGACAAAAACAAGCAATGAGGAAAAGACTGCCTATTCAATAACTGGTGCTGGGATAACTGTCTAGCCATATGCAGAAAACTGAAACTGAACCCCTTCTTTCCATCGTATAAAAAATCAACTCAAGATGGGTTAAAGATGTAAATGTAAAATGTAGAACTATAAAAACCCTAGAAAAAGGCCTAGGATATAGCATTCTGGACATATGCCCTGGCAAAAATTTCATGATGAAAATTCCAAAAGCAATTACAAAAAAAGAGAAAAATTGGCAAATGGGACCTAACTAAACTAAAGAGCTTCTGCACAGCAAAAGAAACTATCAGCAAAGTAAACAGATAACCTACAGAATGGGAGAGAATATTTGCAATGAATGTATCCAAAAAAGGTCTAATATCCAGAATATATAAGGAACTTGAACAAATTAACAAGCAAAAACCAAACAATCCCACTAAAAATTGGGCAAAGGGCATGAGCAGACACTTCTCAAAAGAAGACATACACATGGCCCACAAGCATATAAAGAAATGCTCAACGCATCACTAAGCATTAGAGAAATGCAAATCAAAACCACAATGAGACATCATGTCATACCAGTCAGAATGGCTATTATTAAAATGTCAAAAAATAACAGATGCTAGTGAGGTTGTGGAGAAAAACGAATACTTATACACTGTTGGTAGGAATGCAAATTAGTTCAGTCATTGTGGGAAGCAGTTTGGAGATTTCTCAAAGAATTCAAAACGGAACTACCATTTGACACAGTAATACCTTTACTGGGTATACACCCAAAGGAATATAAATTATTCTACCATAAAGATACATGTATGCGTATGTTCAATGCAGTGCCAGTCACAATAGTGAAGACCTGGAATCAATCTAAATGCCCATCAATGGTGGACTGGATAAAGAAAGTGTGGTACATATACAGCATGAAATACTATGCAGCCACAAAAAGAATGAGCTCATGTCCTTTGCAGCAACATGGATAGAGCTGGAGACCATTATCCTAAGTGAATTAATGCAGGAACAGAAAACCAAACACTGCACATTCTCACTGACATGTGCAGTGAGTAGTATACATGGACAGAAAGAAGGGAAAAATAGACACCAGGGCCTACTTGAGGGTAGAGTGTGAGAGGAGGGTGTGGATGGAAAAACTACCTAGTGGGTGCTATGCTTATTACCGGGGTAATGAAATAATTGGTATGCCAAACACTCATGACACACAATTTACCCATGTAACCAACCTGCACATGTATCCTCTGAACCTAAAATAAAAGTTGGAAGAAAAAGTAATTGCCCAGACCAAAGTCAACACACTTTTCTCCTGTGATATCTTCTAGTAGTTTTACAAGTTTTGGGTCTTATTGTTTTCGTTTTTCATCTATTATGAATTACATTTTGCATATGGTGTTAGATAAGGATCCAATTTCATTCTTCAGTGTGTGTATATCCAGTATCCCAACACCATATATTAAAGACATTATCTGTTCCCCATTGTGAGTTCTCAGGACGCTTGTTAAAGATCAGTTGACTAAAAATGTGTGGGTTTATTGCTGGGTTCTCCGTTCTGTTACATTGGTCTATATGTCTATTTTTACGCCAGAACCATTCTCTTTGTATTAGTTTAGCTTTGTAATATTTTGAAATCAGAGAGTGAGATGTCTCCAACTTTCTTCTTCTTGCTCAAGATGGCTTTGACTATTCGGGGTCTTTTGTGGTTTCATGTGAATTTTAGTATAGTGTTTACTATTTCTATGAAAAATGCCACTGGAATTTTGATATGAATAGAATTGAATCTGTAGATGACTTTTTGTAGTAGAGACATTTTAACAATATTAATTATTTGAATTCATAAACATGGGTATCTTCCCATTTATTTGTATCATATTCATTTCTTTCATCAATGTTTTATAGTTTTTAGTATGCAAATCTTTCACCTTTTTGGTTAATTTTATTCTTAAGTATTTTGGTCTGATGCTATTGCAAATGAGGTTTTAAAAAATATCATTTTCAGATAGTTTGTTGTTAATATATAGAAACACTACTGACAATTGTATGTTGATTTTATATCCTGTAATCTGTACTGAATTCATTTATTAGTTCTAACAGTTTTTTAGTGAAGTCTTCAGGGTTTTC
The DNA here is from genome assembly GCF_000951035.1 of Colobus angolensis palliatus. NCBI lineage: Eukaryota > Metazoa > Chordata > Mammalia > Primates > Cercopithecidae > Colobus > Colobus angolensis. The sequence continues at coordinate 658,781 of NW_012121754.1, forward strand.
CCTATATAAAATGATGTCATCTGTAAACAGACAATTTCACTTTTTCCTTTTTATTAATAAGTTGTTTATGATTTAGTCTTGTTAGGTTTTATTTCTTTTTTGTTGTCCACTTGGTCTGGATAGGACCTCTAGTACTATGTTGAATATAAGTGGTAAGAATGGACATCCTTGTCTTGCTTCTAATCTGAGAAGAAAAGCTTTTGGCTTTTCACAGTTGAATATGATTTTGGCTGTGGGTATATCATATATGACTTTTATTATGTTAAGATACATTCTTTGTATATCAATCCATTTAGAGTTTTATCATAAAGAATGTTGAATTTTATCCAATAATTTTTTCTGCATCTATTGAGATGATCACATGGTTTTTGTCCTTTAGTCTGTTAATATGGTATATCACATTTAGTGATTTGTGTATACTGAACAATTTGCATCTTTGGAATAAATCCCACTTGATCATGATAAATTTGTGTCTAATTGTGCTGTTAAATTTGCTTTGCTAGTATTTGATTGAGAATTTTTGCATTTTTGTTCATCAGCCATACTTTCCTATAATTTTCTTTTCTTTTGGTGACCCTGTCCAGCTTTGGTATCAGGTCTTTGATATCAGCTTTGGTATCACTAAAGCTGGTCTCATACAATGGCTTTGGAAGTGTTCCCTCCTCTTCAATTTTTTGGATGACTTTGAGAAGGTTTGGTATTCATTCTTTAAATGTTTGGTAAAGTTCACTTGTGAATCCATCTGGTCCTGGGCTTTACTTTGTTGGAACGTTTTTGACAACTGACAGAATCTTACTTATTATTGGTCTGTTCAGATTTTCTATTTGTTTATGGTTTAATCTTCATAGGTTGTATGCTTCCAGAAATTTCTCCATTTTGTCTAGGTTATCCAATTTGCGGTGTACAATTGCTCGTAGCAGTCTCTTATAATCCTTTATATTTCTTTTTCTTTTTCTTTTTTTTTTGAGACGGAGTCTTGCTCTGTCGCCCAGGCTGGAGTGCAGTGGCACGATCTCGGCTCACTGCAAGCTCTGCCTCCCAGGTTCACGCCATTCTCCTGCCTCAGCCTCCCGAGTAGCTGGGGCTACAGGCACCCAACACCACGCCCGGCTAATTTTTTGTATTTTTAGTAGAGACAGGGTTTCACCATGTTAGCCAGGATGGTCTCGATCTCCTGACCTCGTGATCCGCCCACCTCGGCCTCCCAAAGTGCTAGGATTACAGGTGTGAGCCACCACACCCGGCCAATCCTTTGTATTTCTATGGTATCAGTTGTAACGTCCCCTCTTTCATTTATAATTTTATTTAAGTCATCTCTTTTTTTTTTTTTTGGTCTAACTAACATGGGAATAATAAAGATGAGAACAGAAATAAATGAAGTAGAGATTAGAAAACCAGTAGAAAAGATCAAGGAAGCTAAGAGTTGGCTTTTTGAAAAGATGAACAAAATCAACAAAGCAACTCCTAGCTTTCTTGATCTTTCCTATTGGTTTCTTAATCTCTATTTCATTTACTTCTGTTCTCGTCTTTATTATTTCCTTCCTTCTGCTAACTTTCGGTTTCATTTGTTCTTCTTTCTCTAATTCCTTGAGATAAAAAGTTTATTAAGATCTTTCTTTTTTCTTAACGTAGGCATTTATTACTATAAACTTCCTTCTTAATTTACAATTCTGACAGTGAAAATTTCAACATAAAATTATTTACCCAGAAGAAAATAGCTTCCAAATAATGGCAGTTGACATGACTGCCATTGTCAACCAATGTGGAGTAAGCCAACTACACTGTATATTTCATACTGACTACAACTAAAATCTCTGGACAGAATACAAAAGGCAACTACCTAAGAATTCCGAAAAGTAAACAGTAGCAAGCGGACTGGGGACTTAACTCACAGTCTGGACAATGATCTGTAATAAAGGTGAGTTTCATGGTCTTATATTCTTCCTTTACCTCTGGTCTTTGACTAAGGGAAGGCCCAAGTGGCAGAACTGTGTGATAGGTGCTAAAAGTAGAAATTCTGAAAAACAAAGCATTATTTCTAGCCATAGAATCAGAAAAAGAGACCCCCCCCTACATGCCAGACAGTTTGAGAATATTCATTGACCTTCCCTTCCCTCCTCTCCTCTCCTCTCCCTTTCCATCCCCTTCCTTCCCCTCCCCTTCCCTCCCCTCCCCTCTTCTCCTCTCCTTCCCTTTCCTTTCTTCTCATTTCTCTGCCAGCCCTGCCCATAGGACTAGCCACTTACAGAGTTTTATGGCTATGACATTGATGACAGAGACACCTAAAATCCTAAGAAGGGACTTATCTCTGCACAGAATAATTGAAAAATGGGACCTTGTTGCTCAAATAATGTGGAAGAATTTCCTTTTTAAAAAATCCCTGTTTCTCACCAGTTTGCCTCTAAAGCAGCCCCAGTCTCACAGAACTGAAAACCTGGCGTGGGTGGGGGGCGGGGGGCGGTGCTAAAACCTTGAGAAAAAAGATAATATATTTGGAACAAAAGAAGTGAGGAAAAGTCTCTTAAATCCAGAGAGAGAGAGACAGAGAAAATGTTTGGGGTTGGAGGATTTCCGAGAAGAGAACACTGGAGCAGGGGACTTGTCTAATTCTGGGTATAAAACTCATCTAATTCTGGGTCTAAGAAATAGAAACCATAAAATAGAACCAAATGAAAATTTTAGAGCTGAAATATATAATATTTGAAATAAAACCTTTACTTGATGGGCCTAATACCAGAATGAAAATGACAGAAGAAAAAAGTCAATAAACTTGAAGATAAAACAGGAGAAATATACAATTTAAAGACAGATTTTTTTTTTTTAATGAACATAGTCTCGGTGAACTATGAGACAATATCAAAAGGTTTAAGACTCACGTCATTGGCATCCCAGAATGAGAAAAGAAAGACATTACTGCAGGAAAAAAAAAAATTTAAAGAAACGGTAGTTGAAAACTTCCCAAATTTGATTTAAAAAATAAACTTAACAAAATCAAGATTCTCAGTGACTCTCAAACAATGTAAACTAAAAACCAACACAAAACCCATACATACCCAGACACATAATCATAAAACTGATTAAATCCAAATATAAAGGAAAAATCTTGAAAATAGCCAGAGGAAAGCAACATATTACATATAAGAGAAAAATGATTTAAATGATCGTGTACTTCTCATGTGTTTTCTTCTCCGTAATATTCCACCAGCTCTCAAACATTCTCTCTCTCTCTCCGGATTTAGGAGACTCTTGTCCTCACTTCTTTTGTTCCAAATATATATTATTCTGATGAGGAGGGTTTTTTTCTTATATATTTCTCAAAAGAAACCATGGAGATCAGAATAAAGTGAAATATATATTCAAAGTGCTGAAAAATAAAAGACTATATCTAGAGAATATATTTTTCAGGAATAAAGGTGTTATGAAGACATTTTCAGATGAAGAAAAACTAGTAGAATTCATTGTGAAGAAACTTGCTTTAAAAGAAATGCAAATGGAAGTTCTTTAGGCTAAACAGAAATGATGCCAAAGGGAAGTGAACAAAGGAGAAGCAACAGAAATAGTAAATTTGGGGGTAAAGGTAATTGGCTATTTTTTTCCTCTCAAATAATTTAAAAGATGTATGTCAGTTTAAAGCAAAAATCATAACATTGTCTGAAGGAACTTCAACATACATAGATGTAATATATTAAACAACTATCCTCTTGCCTCACCTATTTAACGTATTACATCTATATATGTTGAAACTCCTTCAGATAATGTTATAATCAGGTCAGGAGTTCAAGACCAGCCTGCCCAAGATGCTGAAACCCCGTCTCTACTAAAAATACACAAATTACCCAGGCATGGCATGGTGGCACGTGCCTGTAATCCCAGCTACTCAGGAGGCTGAGGCAGGAGAATCACTTGAACCCAGGTGGCAGAGGTTGCAGTGAGCCAAGATCGTGCCACTGCACTCCAGCCTGGGCGACAGAGCAAGACTCTGCATAATAAATAAATAAAATAAAATGAAGAGAGGTTTCACATTATTAATCTAATCTTCTACCTTAAGAAGCTATAAAAAGAAAAGCAAATAAAATCTAAAGCAAGCAGAAAGAAATAGAGTAGAAATAAATAAAATTGAAATAAATAAAAATCAATAAACTAAAAGCTGGCTCTTCAAAAAGATCAATAAAATTGATAAAACTCTAAGAAACTGACCAAAAATGAGCTGAGAGACATACAAATTACCAAATATCAAGAATGGAAGAGATGAATCAATATAAACCACATAAACATTAAAAGGAAAATGAAATATGATGAACTATCCACCATCCATAAATTCAAGAATAACGTCCATAAAACAGAACAATGCCTTAAAAGACACAAACTACCAAAATTCATTCAAGAACAAACAGAAAATAGGAATAATCATATATCTACCAAGGAAACTGAATTCATAGTTTAAAACCTTTCAACAAAGAAAACCACAGAACATACACTAGTTGACTTCATTGCTGACACCAATTCTACATCAGTAAACATTTAAGGAAGAAATAATACCAATTCTAAACAATCTCTGGGTGCTGACGAGTTGATGGGTGCAGCACACCAACATGGCACAAGTATACATATGTAACAAACCTGCACATTATGCACATGTACCCTAGAACTTAAAGTATAATAATAAAATTTAAAAAAAAAACAAAAAAAAATCTCTTCCTGAAAACAGAAGAAGAGAAAATAGTTCTTAATGCATTTTGAGGCCAGCATTACTCTTGTAACAAAATGAAACAAAGACATTACAAGAAATAAAAGATACAAGCCAACATAAAATGTAATAAAATATAATAAAAATCCCCAACAAAATATTCACAAATATAAAGAAAAATAACACAACCAAGTGGAGTTTATTCCAGCAATGAAAGGCTGATTCAACATTCAAAATTAAATCAATGGCAGGGTGTGGTGACTCACGTCTGTAATCCCAGCACTTTGGGAGGCTGAGGCAGGCAGACTGCTTGAGCTCAGGAATTGGAGACCAGCCTGGGCAACATGGTGAAAGCCCATCTCTACTAAAAATACAGAAATTAGCTGGGTATAGTGGTGTGCACCTGTAGTCCCAGCTACTCAGGAGACTGAGGTGGGAGGATCACCTGAGACTGAGAGGTCAAGGCTGCAGTGAGCCATGATCACACCACTGCACTCCAGCCTGAGTGACAGAGCAAGACTGCAAGACCCTGTCTCAAAAAAAACAAAACCCACAAAATTAAGTCAATGTAATTCACCATATTAACAGACTACATAAGAAACAGCACAAGATAATTTCAATAGATGCTGAGGATATATATGACAAAATTCAACATTAATTCATGATTTTAAAAAATTCATAGCTAACTATGAACTTATTTAGTTTGATAAACGGCATCTACAAAATGTTCCAGCTAATGTCATATTTAACAGTGAAAAACTGAATGTTTTCTCTCTCCATAGAAGCTTTTTCACTTGTGCACAAGGAGACAAGGACAAGAATTTTGACTGAAAGGTTGTTTGCAATGAGAGTAAATGAGAAACAGCCTAAATGTCCATCTATAAGAATTGATAAGTAATTTTTTAAAAACAGGCCGGGCGCGGTGGCTCAAGCCTGTAATCCCAGCACTTTGGGAGGCCAAGACGGGCGGATCACGAGGTCAGGAGATCGAGACCATCCTGG
>NW_012121754.1:664759-684305 GCF_000951035.1 Colobus angolensis palliatus
AAAAAAAAAAAAAAAAAAAATTTTTTTAAAACAAACCAGAGTTACATGTATTAACAGAAATAAATCTCAAAAACATAATTTACAGTGAAAAACAAGGGAGTTGTGTAATAATATATGTAGAATGATACTATTTATACGATGGTTAAAACATACAAAATAGTACTATACATTTATCATGGAAATACATTCTATGTTTATATAATACATGATACATACATGCATATGCTATGCATATTGCACTATAGATACTATATATGTATATTATACTGTATATACATATATGTATATTACATAATGCTATATATAATATATAGTTATATACAATACTATAACATCTGTATAGTATAGTATATGTTAATACTTAAAAAACAAATATATATTAATAAATAATATATATATAATATATAAATAATAAATATATATTAATATTTATTTTAATTATATTACTTATGTGTCTATAAATTATATCAATATCTGTATACACATATATAATAAATTCATATATAAACATACATGTATTTTTGATGTATCAATACTATATAGTTATATATTACTATATCATATGTAAATATGTACAAATTTAATATACTATATACTTATTTAATATATATTACTATATAAACATTTATATGCCTTGAGAGACAATTGTTCTATATAAACATCTATATAGAAATATATATTAAATAAGTATATATTAAATATATACATATTTGTATATGACATAGTAATATATAACTATATAGTAGTGATACATTAAAAATAACTGTTTATATAAGTAAAATAAAATAAAGGGAAATATAAATTAAAAATTCAGGATACTGTGCCTCCTCTGTGTTATAATGGAAGAAACTGGGATTGGAGAGAAATACTCAGGCAGGTTTAAATTATGTCTATACTTTTTTATTTCTTTTAAAAAATTGGAAGCAAATAGTCCCCATGTAAAAACTTACCATTCTTAACAAAGTTACTTACTGGTGGGTGATGGGTGTTTATCACATAATTCCCTACACTTTTTTGGATAGTTTTATTTTTTCCTAATAAAAATACTACAAGGAAAAAAAGTTCAACACACTCACTTGTTCTAATGAAAAAGTTTGTCTCTGGAGAGAAGGGCTAGGATAGGTGGTGGTGGCAGGAAAGCAGGCAGGAGACTCTTGCTTTTCACCATGAGCGCCTCTTTACTATTTGATTTATTTTTGTCGGTTTATAATTCTCATAAAGCTATTTTTGTTTTAATAAAAATGAACTGATAGTAGAAAACGGTGAGGACAATTTCAGATTCTATAAATTATTTGATGACTTGATCATATGTGATCTTGTAGTTTTCAAGTTTAGCATCAGTACCCAGCACAGAGTGGATACTAAGTACATATTTATTGTTTGTTTTATTTTATTTACTAAATATTATAGTCTACCATATATAAATATGATGTCTGTTTTCTAATCACTCACCCCAGATTTATTCTGTTCCCTTGGACAAATCAGTTAACTCTATGGTACTTCAGATTCCTTATTTTACAAAAGTCAATAACAATACTTTTCTCAGTCGGGAACGGTGGCCCACGCCTGCAATCTCAGCACTTTGGGATGTTGAGGCGGGCGGATACTTGAGGTCAGAAGTTCAAGACCAGCCTGGCCAACATGGTGCAACCTCATCTCTGCGAAAAAATACAAAAATTAGCCAGGCGTAGTGGCAAGCGCCTCTAATCCCAGCTACTCAGGCTGAAGCAGGAGAACTGCTTGAACCTGGGAAGCAGAGGTTGCAGTGAGGGGAGATCGCGCCACTGCACTCCAGCCTGCATGACAGAGCAAGACTCCATCTCAAATAATAGTAATAATCATAATAATAACTTGTCTATGTCCCAACATTATTTTAAGTTTCAAATAAGAAAATGGATATCAATAAACTGTTCTTGAAAGGTATAAAGTATACGCAAATTGAAGAAATGTAGGAAACCACTAGAAGACTGGGAAGAATTCTCAAGAGATCATCACATAAACATCCACAGTCCATAGTTTTCCAGAATGTGTTAGTGACCATAAAAAACACCTTCTTTCCATATATGTGTCTTGAAAGTCTGAATATAGCTTGTTGTTTAGGTGGAGTGGAAGTGGGAGTTGGGGGGGGTGATATTTTGTGTAGAAACATTATGGAAATGGGCATCTTTAGTCATAATTAAAGACATTTTCTTAGGAAGAAATTTCTTAAGATGGCATGATGACACACTAATCAGTTTTTGGCAAAGTTTCCACTGAGCTCATGACAAAGCAATAACAAGTGTAACACTTCTTACTTGACTTAAAACCGTTTTGGCTCTAGGACAGACTCGGCTGTCCCATGAGTGCGGGGTGTGGGTGCTAAATAATCCAGGGAAGAGCAATGACTATATAGAGATATGGGGCTTCTCTCCAAATATTGTGATTCTAACGTGAAACTATAAAGAGCTAGCTTCGGAAGGAAGGAGATGGTTAAGAAGAGAGGTCACCAAATATTTGCTGGCACTGAATTAGTCACTTGGGTACTGAGTGTAATCAAAGATGAGACATGGTCCTTGCTTTCAAGGAATTTATAGGCTGAGACATAGTAACTTGGACACAACCAGCAGACTATCAACATGAGATGGAATAATGAGTCAAAAACATATGCACTATTCATATCGATCACATACAAAAGCCACGTTTTTATATTACTAGTATATTATTTTTCTTTTGGATACAAAGATGGAATGTTATTGCTAAGTCTGAAGAGTCTATCTAAAAAGTGCAAAGTCTATCTAGAAAGAGAAATCCCTTTGCCCAAACCACTGAAATAGTAATAGGGCATGCACTTGGTGATTTATATCTCAAAGTGCCCAGAAATAGTCCCAGTGGCCTCTCATGGCTAGAAAGTTCTCCGCTTTTAATTTTGTTGTGTTCCAAAGACTTACTTGTGAGTCAGCTGTTGGAAACTTGGTATGTGTTTTCACATTGAAAGAAAGCCATGTGTGGGGGTCATTTCTTTAGACAGGCCAAAAAAAGGTTGTACAAATCCATTCTAATAAGGAATTATAATACTAATGGAAAGATGGAATCTGATCCCTAGGTGTAACTATCTGTGTGTATATATGTGTCTGTGTATGTGTGTGCATGTGTATGCGTGCACCATGAAAATGCACCACTCACATCTGCCACAGGGAGCATAACTGATTAATGGTTCTAGCTACTGCTACTGCTTTTCTACATATATCACGGCATTTGTGCCAAGGTCACATTTCCCGTGAGCTGCTTCTAGTCAATGACTGAACACAGTGGTCAAGGATACCAAGACAGGTTTATTCCAGCAAATTAGAGGACTCTTTCTGCAGAAAATTTTGGCTTGAGGACTCACCATGAGCCTGGCTGAACCATTTTTGGAAGTGCTGTAGTCTAAGATGCCCTCCCCTCCCCTCCTCCCTTCCCCTCCCCTACAGACATTAGGCTGGTCTGAAGGCTTTCTTTACCTTCACCAGTTCCTCCCTGCTTCCAATCAATCTCCAGAACATCTAATCATATCTTAGTGTCTGCTTCTTGGTAGACTCGAACTACTGCAAGGAATAGTGAAAATGGTCCAAAAAAACAGGGAATACAATGGAGATTTGTGACTGACTCACCAACCAAAAGGGAAAAAGTGGGCCATCCTGAATGGGGTAGTTGGGCATGAACAGCCCCTGACAAAAGGTGATGGCTCATTTACTAAAGATTTCATTAGTGGTTATCTGATAATTTAGCCAGGTAGAGGGATGCAGCTGCAATAATTCTGGGATTTAAAAGACATGAGGAGAAAATATCTATCAAGACATCAGAGTTGCAGGCTACCGCAAAATTATATTGAGTCCCTGAAAAAAAATGAGAAACCGAGGGAGTTAACAAGTAACTAATGGCTAAGTGGGAGAGCCCGAGGACTTCTCTGGCCATTAATAAAAGGGCTGTTACATCCTGTGGTGGAAAAACAGACACAGCTAAGCAGAAAACTGAAGATCTGATGGAGTTATAGGGATTCAGAGACGTTTGAATACTCACTCAAACCTGGTCTGTTATGCTATCAGGGCTATATTGGAAAAACCCAGTACCCTGAAATATGAGATAGGCCCATTTAGATGGATTTCAGCTCCAACTATTGGAGCTGAAGAGCTCCCTGAACCCTCAGAGTTTAGTGACCACCCTTCTCTAATAAGAGGTAGCACCTGCCCTGTGTTGCAAAACCCGGCAGAAGCCTATCCCTGCAAGGCAAGAGTTGATCCCTTTGGGAGCCACTCCCACCTCCTCTCCTGGATACCAGGCTCATAACTAGGATTAAAGCCCAGGATAACCCAACTAAGAAAACAAATGAGACTATGTAGCCAGGAGTTATGGAAATTAGCTAAGATCTATCAACAGGAGCCAGAGATGTACTCCTAGGATTGGATTTTGAAAGAACTTGATCAAGGGGGCCAGGATGTACAACTGGATAATCAAGAATTCAGTGACTTCAGGCTACTCTCTTGAGATGGGGGATTTAACACCCTGGCAAGGATCCCAGTGGATGGGGCAAACTCCCTGCCAGAGTGACTTTTAGAAGTCTGAAAAAAGTAACAGCCATGTTGAGCAAAGTAGAAGTACCTGAGTTGCCCTGGCAGATGATGGTAAAGACAGGTATGTATGTATAAAAGAGAATGAAAGAAGTGGTTGGAATGGATATATTGATAAGGCCAGAAGATTCATCAGAGGATGTTCCAGGGGAGAACCCAAAGGACATCACTCACTAAGGCCATTAGGAATGTGCTAGTGAGAGGCACACAGCATCACTAAGAAGTTCAGCGATCATATCTGCAGGTCAGTTTTGGACTTGGCAATAACCATAAGGATGGTGGTTGGAGATGCAAAGCAATAGAACCTCAGGTGTCGGTGCTTAACTTCCAGAAGCCAAAAAGTTGCAATTACCATAATGACTAGCAAGGTCAGAGGGGCAGCCAAGGGTGATTGATTGGCAGAGAGTTACAGAAGTGGTTAACAGAGCATGACATCCCCAGGGGCAAATATAATAGACAGGCAGACTACATGAGTGTTAGTAAACATCTGTAATCACAAAAAAGACAAAAGTGGATGAGTGGGAAACTGAGGATGGTTGCCCCAATCAAGAGTCCTGATCCTTTGCTAGTTAGTTCCTGGTCCTGCGCCAGTTTGCAGATCCAGAACCCTTTGACTGAAGACATGGCCAGGACCTTAGGAGAGACACTGTAGCATTATATATTATACTTCTCCGTCCCCAAAGGGACCTATGGTCATTTACTCAGGTGACTGTAAACTAAGGAAAAGGAGAAAACAAATAATTTTGGGGAATATTTAATACACGGTCTGAGCAGACAGTGACACCTGGAAACCCAAAGGATCATCATGCCCTCTATATTCCAGAGGAATTTATGGAGGCCAGGCAATAAGTGGAATCCTAGAATTGTGCTTAATGCAAATTAGATGCCTATTACTTATTGACTGATTTGATTCACTACAAGAATGGTTATGAAAAATAAGGAGAAAGGTTTTATTCCTTGGACATGACTACAAAAAATAATCTTCCATGTTGAAATTCTAGAAGCAAAAACATAAATGTTGACATGAGAGTTATTGCTAGGAGGTTGAAATTCTAAACAAGAATTTATTAGACACTAAAGGTTTCTAGGGGGGGCAAGAATTGCAAGGTCAGTTCTTCCATTAGGCTGAAATAAGCTCATGAGGCCAGCAAAGAATTATGATTGATTAGGAAGGACCTATTTCCTCTTCTTTTGGAGGCCTTTAACTTCTACTTCACTTGCCCTCCATTTAAAAGCTTTCTTCCTGTGGTGATCTGTTTCAAGATCCTAGCCAGAGGCATTGGAGCCTCCACCCAGCAGTCAAGGGCATTCTGAGTGTCAGAAGTATTTCATTCAGGAGGGACATATGCAAGAATCTATTCCTTTACAGTTTAACTACTTTTCTACATAACATTATATCCTTATATTCTCCTATAATTTTTTAAATGAGACTAGCTCTATGATCCTGTGGGTTCATTTCTATAATTAATACACCATCAATATGGAATCAAAGGTTCAGTTATCAGATTGTCTGTCTTTCTCTAAGACAGTCCAGAAGGGTGGACAGGACTTACTATTGCATAGTCTTCAATCATAACTACCCAATTAATTAAACTGGTCTAGATACTTTTAGAATATATAGCAATGATCTCCCTTATAATTTGTAATTCCCTGCTGTAAAATCCAATCTATATATGGAAATTTTAAGTTGGGTCATCCTCATAAGACTCCAAAAACTCCTCTGGAAACGAACATTTTGGCAATATGTATCAAAAGCTTTAAAAGTGCATATATGCTTTGACTAAAAATCTCCACTTCTAAAATTTTTTTTCTGAGGAAATAATCAGAATGGGATTCACAAGTGCATAAGAATGTTCATCTCAGCTTTATTTTATGGCAAACAGAGATAATGACTAAAAAGAAGAGTGAATAAATAAATCTATAGGATGAAATTCAATCAATAAAGGTACTATAGAAAAATATATCTCTTGAGGCCAGGGACAGTGGCTCATGCCTTTGGGAGGCTGAGGTGAAAGGATTGCTTGGGCTCAGGAGTTTGAGATCAGCCTGGGCAACATAGTGAGACCTTATCTCTACAAAAAATTTTAAAAATTAGCCAGGCATTGTGGTACATGCCTGTAGTTCCAGCTACTGGGGGGCTGAGGTGGGAGGATCACTTGAGCCTAAGGAGGCCAAGGGTGTAGTGAGCCATGACTGTGTCACTGCACTCCAGTCTGGGTGACAGAGCGACATCCTGTAGCCAAAAAAAAAAAAAATTGGATAAAAATCAACATTAGAAAATTTGTATCACCTTTTGGATATATATATATATATACACATACACACACACACACACATATATATACACATATATACTTAAAATATATTTTCATATGTCTGTAAATATACATATACATCCCTATCTATACATACTCAGTGAAAGCAGAGAGACAGTAAGGACAAGCAAGAAAAAGAGCAAAATAATTGAATATTAGTGCTCTGATCATCTTTTACAGTTCCCCTTAGCAAGGCTAATATATTCAAGAGAAAAATTCCTATCTGCTCCATATATCAAGCAGAAAACAGAAGCTAGACATCCACAGCTATTAAAACAACCACCACCACCAAAACAAACAAAAAAAGTAGCATTCTGTTTAAATGACTGTGTCCTCTCTCTCTCTCTTGCTTCTTGGGACTTGACAGTACTGTTAGTGTTACCCAAGTGGGAGAAACCTAAGTCAGCTGCACAATCAGATCAGAACTCTGGTAGAGGCTCTCAGGGGGTCCCTATTCATCCCAGCCCCCTTTCCTGCTAATTGTATCCTCCATTCCTTCAGTCTTCGTGGATCTGGTGGGTGAGGCATGGGGCTGGTCAGGAAAAAGCAGCGGGGCAGATGCTGCAGTTTTAAGTGAAATCAGGTGTTGCCTTCCCTGAAGTAAGATCTGTTAAATGTCAACCTTAAGTAACAGGTACTGGCAGCTGAACACATAGTCTTCCCCATTGGGCTCAGCGTTTCCTTTCCCTGCAAGAAGTATCTAGGCTTTTCCCTTTCCTCTTGCATTTCCCCATCTCCTTCATTCCAAGACTCTTTAAGAGTCCATTGAATAAAAATTTCCATTTTGGAGATATTCATCTGACATGATTCTAAGCATGTTGGAAATGGAAAAGTGGCAATAGAATCCACAAGTGTCAAATAAAACACACTTTAGTGTTGTTGTTGACCTAGGCTTCAACCTGTGGAGGAAATACAAAAGATTTCTTGGAGGAATGGGGAGAAACAATTGAGTCCTGGCTCTTTTCTCCATATGCTGAGAGATACAGGCAGAAACACAGCACACAGATTTGATGAAGCCAAAGTATTAAATGGAGTTGAGAGAACATTCCTTAGATGTCCTTTCTTTTTCTTCTGCTAGGCCAGTCTGGAACTATTCCATTGCAGAATTGCAATCCAGATTGCAGAAACACACATATGCACATGCACAGCTGATGTATGATCATCTTTATTGTGTCTGGTTGATTTGCATATTGTGCCTCAGCACATTCTGGGATTGAACCAAGTAACAATGGAGGAGGTCTGGAACCCCATTTTAACTAGGGCACATCTCCTTTGGGAGAAACCAGTCTCACATTCATCGAAGGGTACCAGGATGAAACATAGATGACTATGAGTATGTGGTGACTGCCAGTTATTCTCTAGTCTAGTTGGGGCAAATGCAATCTGTGATGAAGCCCAACAATTATAAGTTTAGTTGAGGTCTAAAGAGCAAATCAGTGGGACAACCTTAGAACTTAAAATTCTGTAAAACTATGCAACAACTATAGGAAAAGAGCACTGTACTAGGAACTACTGCTAAATCTTCACAAAGAATGCTTTATCACCTATCTCTCTTCACCTAATACTCTGTCTAGGCAAACTCATCTATCCCTTATGGCTATACCCCCTACCTATATACTAATATTGTAGTCCCAAATTTAAATCTCCAGTCCAGGTTTTTTCTGAACCCCAGGCCAGTGGTATCAATCATTTCTATCTGAACAACTCACAGGCATTTCAATTGGTGCATGTGAAACAATAAATTAATCAGCTACCCCAATAAATCTGTTTCTTTTTTATATTCCCTGAATTGATGAATAACATAGTCATATTTCAGTAACCCAGAAATTGTCCTAGGTTCCTCTCTATTATCTAATCATAACCAAAACAGGTCATCAAGTTAATCTTTTAAACCCTTCCTAGATTTGTCCCTCCTGAGTCCCCACAACCATTACTCTAACTCAGGCCACTATATCATTCACTCAAATAGTTGCCACAGCCTTCCCATTTAGCACCCTTCAGTCCCACAAAATCTGCATATTTCTTCCTGCGGAGCTTTCTAAACAGCATATCTGGCCAGGCACGGTGGCCCACGCCTGTAATCCCAGCACTTTGGGAGGCTGAGGCAGGTGGATCATTAGAGGTCAGGAATTTGAGACCAGCCAGACCAACATGGTGAAACCCCATCTCTAAAAAAAATACAAAAAAAAATTCAGCTGGGTGTGGTGGCACATGCCTGTAATCCCAGCTACTAGGGAGGCTGAGGCAGGAGAATTGCTTGAACCCAGGAGGCAGAGGTTGCAGTGAGCCAAGATCATGCCATTGCATTCCAGGCTAGGCAACAAGAGTGAAACTCTGTCTCAGAAAATAATAATAATAATAATAAACAGCATATCTACACATCATCTATGTAGTATTCTTGCCAAACATATTTAAACAGAATCTAACAATAAGGAAGCAATCAGATAAATCCAGATTTAGGTGCATTTTATAAGAAAAGTTGCTTGCACGCTCAAAAAAATGTCAATGTCACACAAGTCAAAATATAATTGGGGAAACTATTCTAGATTTTAAAAGACTAAAGAGACAAGAAAACTAAATGTAAGTGTGATCCTTGTTTGGATCCAGTATTGGTGGGGAATAGCCAGCATACACATTATTGGATAATTAGAAAAATTGGTATATGAACTGTGTATTAGATGATTATTGAATCAATGAATATTGGGTTTCTTAGGTGTAGTAATAGTATTGTGATTATTCAGAAGAATGTTCTTGTTATAGGAGATGCATGCTAAGGGATAAAATGTCATGATGTTTGCAACTTACTCTCAAACAATTCAGCAATTACATAGACAGGTAATAGAGAGAAAGCAAATTTGGTAAAATGTAAACAATTGATTAATTCAGTCTTTCAACTTTCTTTTATGTTTAAAAGTTTTCAAAATAAAAAGTTAAGAAGAGAAAATAATAAGAAAGAAAAGACCTTAGCCAGTCACCACTGCTAAACTTTTCTCCCAGAAGACGACTCTCATGTTACAAAAAACAACTTGAAGTTCTTGGAGATTAAAAAACAAATGGTAGGGAAGTCAGTAAGGTTGAATTACCAAAGCCATTTACTCTCATCCCTATCACCTTGGGCAGGCTTAATTAGGGAGTAAACACAATAACACAATTGACCCAAAACTTAAAAGCTATATATAGAAGTAGCTGGGTAGTTCAACAGACAAACTGAATTCAAACCAGTCATTTTTTTTGACGTACACAAGAATATAAAAACAATTACATGCAAACTCTTATTGAATCTTCATAGTAACCAAATGAGATACTTAGCTTCATTTTAGAAATGAGAAAACTAAGGGAAAACCAAACTGAATTCCATACTAGAATTTTTATAACTGTCAAACCAATAATGTGCATTATTATATAATACTAGAGGTTTTCCAAGAGTAAACATGTTAACCTTTTAAAAACAGGATGGTTGAGTCTTGGTTTCTCTTCTATTAGCATTATTAATTTGTTGTTTTTCCTCTGTAATTTTCCTTTGCCTTATAACAAAACAATTTTTTAAAAACCTATCTGTTAAGCCCTGCTAAAAATTCTTATTCCATTTAGATGAGCAACCCAGAGGTTGTTTATGGAGGAGTCCCTGCCTCCTTGTCCTTCTTCTCTTGTCACATCATGCTCTTTTATGCCCTAGGCTACAGCCATCTTTAACTACTCGTACTTACTTGCAGCAGAGGTTCTATCAGGCCACAGGATTTCTTGATGGCAGTTTAAATCAAGGGAAACATGATATGGACCTTCATGGCACAGGTATGCCTAATGCAAACATATTAGACACAGCAACATGCAAGAACAACTCTATATGTAGAGGCAGTCAGGACATCATAACTCTGTTTGCTATGATTTCTTCTGGTTTGGCCTTGAGGTTTCTCTTGATAGTGGCCATAATCCAGGATACCCACTTTCAGGGAGAGCCCTGAATGGGGGTAAGTTAGGGTCAGGTATGTCAGTCATGTGGGACACAGAGGTGGGTGCATAACAAAACACATGAAATAACAGAAGAATTTTATTAAAGATCCACAGGAGAAGCACATGCCCATGAGGACCAACAATAAATCTGGAGACGGCAGGATGCTCAGTCAGAGAGAGAGAGAAAGACCTGTTGGCCAAAGCCTTTATTGGGATTCAGGGTATTACCCAACTAGGTTTCCCTTAGGAAGCTCTAATTGGTGGGTTTAGAGCAAGAAGGCATGAGTTCTGGGGGGGGCACACTGTGACTGAGATGTGGTCTCTGTGGTGTATCTACACAGTCAGTGCAGGATGTGTGGGTCAATGGGGCAAGTCAAGTAAGTTGTATCTAGCTGTGCCATAGGGAAGTAGTCAGGAGGTGGTTATACCTGGATCAATCACATTGAGAAACTGGGAGGAGGTGTAAATGGAAACTGTCAAGGATGACTGAGCCCTGCTTCTGGTATAAGAAAGTAAAATTTATATTCAAAATGGATGCCAAGGCAACACACACTTACAAGAATTCACTACATTGCTTCCATATTGGCTGCTTAGGCAAATCCCTTATCCTCAATGAGCCTCAGTTTGTTCATCTATAAAGGAGATGATTAAATCAGAAGATCTCCAATGTTCATTTGCTCTGTGCTCTCAATGTCCATGAATCTATGAACTTGCTATGAATAAATTACAAAGGAGATTAAATTTTAGCAAATAAGAGATTTTCTTCTCTTAGGAGAAATTATCTTAAAGAAGTTGTGAAAGTCAAATAAAGGATAAAGTTCCAAATCACAGTCAGGTTTAATGGACTTCACTGATGATATAAAAGAAATCCAAAACATGCCATATTTGAGATTTATATCAAATTGCAAATGAATATCTAAATAACATGTTGAAAAAGACATTAAGAGAGAGATTAATTTTAAACTGCAGTGTGAAATTCAGCTCCTCTTTTGGTTCCTGAGCAGAAGACAGGCTCAGAGTCTGTAAGTCTATGTAAATGTAGCACAGGAAGGAGAAAAATTAGTTTCTTAGTGTCTCATTTTCCGTCACCTGTTAGATTCAGAGATAAATTATTTAAAGCTCTGGGGAAGACTAATGCCCAATATAACTAATAAAAGAATACCTTGAAATAATTCAATCTCTCACTCTCTTTTCTTTCAAAAGACTCAAAGCTCTTTCCGTGCACTGAAATGGACACTTGAGTGGGGTGGAATCAAGTGTCGTAAAGCTAGAGAAAGAATCCCTCCCACATTATTCAACTCACTCAATGTAAGCAGTGGAAGAACAAATGAGGAAAGGTACCACTTTCCACAATTCCACCTCTTTATTCAGGGCACAGCTCAGGCAAGTAGTGATACCAGAAAAAGCAGATGTATTGACACATACCATGGGTTCTCCTCTACCCACATAAGCCCTAACAGAGAGTTATCTTGAGAATTCAAATATTAATATGTATTGTTCATAAATTTTTATTTTAAAATGTTCTTAGATCTTCAGAAGCAAAACTAATAAGGATATTTTAAGAGGACTCTAGCATTCATTCATTAATTTATTCAACATTTATTGAATATTTAGTCATAGCATAAACTGAGTGAGGTAAAAGGAATATAAAATGATTAAGACAGTCCTGAATTTCTAAAAGCTCACAAACTAGAAACCAGTCCTAATACTGCCAGTGTTTTTGAGAGTAATTATATTCAAGTCCAAACCATTAGAAGTAACTTGGAAGGTTTTTACCAAGAGGCTTACATCAAAGGGTAGGGAATTGCCTGATTTCTAAGAGACTTGCTAGAGAGCCACATATTAGTTACAAGCATGGGGGTCTCCCATAATATATATTTTTTCTCCTTCAAGCTCAGATTTATCCGAGAAAATTTTTAAAAATTCCATGAACTTAAAATTGTTTTCTCTATGACAATAAAAGGGAGGAAGGAAGAGAGAGGGAAAGGGGAAGAAATGGTATATGCAAGAAGGCAGAATTAGAAAGGAGGTTCTGAGACCTGTTTACAAAGTGCTCAGAAAGCAGGTGATGTCTTCTTTCTGTTAAATTATGGGCAGAAAGTTTAAGAGCTGAGGGAAGCTTGCAAAGTGCTGTTATAAAAATGAAACCATAATCAAACACAAAAGACACAAGATCTCCAATTCTTATAGAAAATTTAGTTTATAGTGTTGGTAATGATTAATAAATAGCTAAATTTTTATTAGTGAGGTATTTCATTTGTACTTAAATGTTTATATTTTCTCCAAACTTGCTCTTTGTTATAACTTTTAAGTCATGTATAAATAATAGTATGTGAAAATCACAGATGCATACTTAGAATTGAGTTTGTTATATCAATAAATCATTTTTTAAGGACAATTAAAAATCAGTAGCAGTTTTGCTTAAGAACTTTCATTCCAACTACGGCAGGGAAGATGGCTGGGGTGCTGAATAGTGGAGACTGAGAAAGAAAGACAATCTAGGAGATTATTGCAATACCATAGCCACAAAATAGGCTTTTGATTGCTTGGCTAGGGAAGAGGAAAAAATGCAAGATGTCTGCAAGTTTTCAATAGGAAAGAAGTTGTGAATGATAATATATTTGAAATAAATAGATCTTAAAACAGAGCAAAACTTCTGGGAAAATTTCTCAGGACTTGACTCAAATGTCACTTTTTCAGTGAAGTCTTGTGTGGCAGGAAACAAAAATGGAGTGATCAGTGCACCATTTCCTCTTCCTGGGCAGAGAGAAGAACATTTCCTGGATTCCCTTGTAGTTAGAGTGGGAACATATCACTTAGTTTTGGCAAATGGGATATATGTATGAGTGATGTGCCACTTCCAGGCCAAGATACTTACTGAATACTGATCTACCTTTATCTCTCTCTGCCCCTAGAAACAATGTCTCTGTGGCAACATCACAATATGTAGGAAGCCTGGAATCATCAGTCACTAGATGACATGATGAGCCACCTATATCAGACTTACTATGAACAAAAGCTAAACTTTTGTTGGGCTAAACCACTAACATCTAGATTTAGTGCTACAGCATAGCATAGCTTATTTTGATTAATACATCTTACTTGGCTACCATATCCAAAATTTCCACAAGCCTCCGCCCCTATAAAAGAAAAACACCCATATACCCACTTCTTACCCTTCTCACTTGTTTTTTTTTTTTTTTTCTCTTTAGCACCGTCACTCTATAACTTACAGTAAAGTTTACCTATTCATCTTGTTTATTATCTCTCTTCCCCAGTAGATGTAAGCTCCATGAGGACAGAAATTTGTGTCTGTTTGGTTTGTTATAGCCCCAGTGATACAGGGCTTGGAACATGGCAGGCATTCAATAGATATTTATTGGATGAATGAATATAAATATGGTAACTTTAGCTGTGTGTAAAAAGTGGTCAGACCTTAAGTGGAGAAGTATTATGGGCAGCTGTGAATGCTAGTATGAGAGCTCCAGAGACACATGCTTGGGACACATGAACATAGTTGGAGCGGTCATCGCTGAAATCATAAGAATGAGTTCCTTGAGAGGATGAATGTTGCAGGTTGGGTTCTTCAAGAGCAAAGCCTGAGTAAGAGTCTGGGTGTTTATTAAGGATCAACAACTTTGAAAGGAAGCAGACTGGTTAGAGAAAGAAGTCAAACTGCAAGGCAGGCTGGAAATACCTCAGCCAAGGTGGTAGAAAACTGTAAAGTAAATGCTGCCTGTCAGAGTTGTCCTGAAATAGACTCAAATGGTTGGACCTTTATAGCTCCATCTCATTCAGTCACTGATGTGGATTGTCTTGAGTAGGGCTGACCTTGTTGAAGCTACTCTCTGCAGATGAGGCATATCCTAAAGGAGCTGACAGCTGGAAGCTCTCTACTGACCTCATTCCCTATAGCTGGATGGCAAGTACTTTTTTGAAGGGAAATATGAGCAGTACATCTCCACATCTACCACAAATGGGGAAAAGAAGGCTAAAGGCTAGAGTTGCCAGATTTAGTAAGTATAAATATAAGACACCCAGTCAAATTTAAATTTCAGGTAAATAGCAAAATAAGTTATTAATATAAATATTCCTACATAATAGTTGAATCACAATTATGCTAACAAATTATTTGCTGTTTATTTAAAATTCAAATTTAACTGAGTGTCTGGTGTTTATTTGTCAGCTCTACTAAAGGCTGAGTCAGGATAGAGCCACAGTGGTCAGGAGAGAAGTAAGTGGAATCGTCAAGAAGAGATGAAAGAAAGTCAGAGAATGATCCAAGAACCAAGATGAAGTAATAGCATTGAGATACAAAGAAGGAGGTGGCTTTCAAAATAATGAGGTGACTGACAGAATTTTCTATTTTTTAAAGACTGAATAATATTCCACTGTGTATATGTGCCACATTTTATTTATTCATCCCTTGATAGACAAATAAGTTGATTCCATACTTTGGCTATTGTAAATAATGCTGCAAGGAATATAGGAATGCAGATATCTCTTCAATATGCCAATTTCAATTCCTTTGGATATAAACTCAGAAGGTGGAACTGGAGGGCATTATGCTAAGTGAAATAAGCCAGACACAAAGAGACAAATCTATATGATCTCACTTATATGTGGAATCTAAAAAAGTCGATCTCATAGAAACAAATTAGAAAGGAGGTTACCAGGGAGGGAGAAGGAGGGATGAGGAAAGGGGATACGTTGATCAAAGGGTACAAAGTCTCAGAGTACAGGATTAAGCTTTTGTGATCCATTGTACTGCATGGTGACCACAATTGATAATAATGTATATTTCAAAATCACTAAAAGAATAGATTAATGTTCTCACCACAAAAAAAATCATAAGTTGGTGAGGTAATGGATATGTTAGTCAGCTTGACTGAATATTTCTATAATGTGTACATAGATCAAAATATCACATTGTGCTGGAGTGTGGTCAGTATGTATGTATATTTATCATACATAATTATAATTTGTCAATAAAAATAAAGTTATATAATATTGAATTTTGAAAAATGAAAAAGATGTGTAAAAGACGATGACTGAGGATTACTGCAATGACTAAAATATTAGAGATAAGAAAAGGCTTTAAAAAAGAGTGGCCTACAGTGTCAAATGATACAGACAGGCAAAACAGCCAAAATATTTGCAGGAGTGATGAGGTATGTCAAAGCAGATGTGATTTTGCCACAAGATGGCACTCATAGTTCCTTCTTTTTCTGAGTTTCTATCAATAAATATTCTGCAAATTTTTTATTGTTATAGAACAAACAGACTATCTTATGTTTCACAACTTATAGCATCGTATTTCATGTTATATCATTTTCCCACAACTTATCATTGTTTTTCCTTTTAGAACATGAAGATATAATGAATGCTGGAATTGACTGAGGGGGAGGCAGACTGGCATTAGAACTTGGAGGAGGGAGCAAATGCAATGCTATTGTAGATACAAAGTACAAAGTCTTAACAAATGGCTGTTAGATTTAACAATCAGATGATGACTGATGAGTTTCAAGAAAATGAAGAATAGTGATGGAAGTGGTAGCCAGACTGCCTGATGTTGAGGAATGAGAATGCACTGAGAAAGTAGAAGTAGTGAATACAGACTATATGTTTAGCACATCTGCTATAAAAGAAAAAAAAGGAAAAATAGGTGGACTTTTTCCTTATAAGGAATTATTTTCCAAATAAGGGTTTGTTTACCTTATATGTAAGTTTCAAATATTTGACCAAAATACCTCTTAAATAGCAATTGCCTCACATAAAAATATCTCTATAAAACAAATGCAGTTGTGTTGCAGAGACACTTCTACTTAACTGAACAACTCCTTTAGTCCCTCTATATTATAGCACTTATTTCTTTTCAAAATAATTTCATACCTTTTTATCATATTATATTGTTTACTGAGTGAATGTTTGAATCAAGGTCTACAAAGAACACAAGATTTGCCTAACATTCCATAGCTAGAGAGAAACAGAGCCATGAGTCAAAGTTTTCTGATGTATAATTCCATACTCCTTTTATTGAATTCCTTTTTCTGTTACTTGATTTCTAATTCAAGTTTTCCACTTATTATCAATGTTATTTTTTCAACATGTATAAAGTGACAATGGCTATATGAAATTACCCTGTTCTGAATATTTTCCATGCTGTCTCAGATATATAACAGTTAAAAGTTACCTGTCTCCAGAACAGCATGGGAAAATATGCGCATTATTATCTCTGCTTTGTGTAAAACTGAGTATAATATTGAGCTGAACCAAAAATAATTTATAAACCACCACACTGTTGTACAGGTAAAATCCTATGCTTATTGTTTCAGGTGGATAGGTACTTTTCCTAGAATACAAATAGTCTCACCACACAATCAAAAGGTTTTCTTTTTTCAGCCAATAAATCTAATCTGTACACACTCATTTTTCTTTTACTTTGATCATCAAGGTGAAAATCAGTTTCTGTATTTGTATAAATCTGAGTAAAATCTAATCCCTTTGCACATAAGAAAGAGTGAAAGGAAGACAACTTTAGCTTTGTTCTTCCCATTACATTTCCTCACCCCAAATATATAGAAAAGGGTGGAGGGGCTCCTATAGCTAGTTCACCGATAACTCCACAGAAGTCAAACAAAAGAAAACTTCAAACTTGCTTTGTGGCTAGGCCTCCATGGGGAACAGCCTTCTTACTGAATTGGAAAGAATAAAGGATATTTTTGAACTTATAGTGCCTGAAAACATCATGTCTGCAAAGTGTGGTTGGCATTTTTGTGCATTTAAAAGAGTCTAATGAAGCCCAGCTCCATACAAATTCCTATAAAAAAAAACACGAAGAATGGAAAATGGTTCCTGCCACCCAGGGGTCAGAGTGGTGGTTGTTTCTCCAACCAATTGTACAGAGGAGACCTGTCATTTATAGATAGTTCCAAAGTCTTGCATTAGCAAGAACACCATGAAGACTGGCTCTTACCCAAAGAATTTACTCAGAGAGACATTTAATATGGGGTTAATACAGCCTCAAAGAGAACAGCTTTGAAGGATGTCTTTGAAAAGGTTAGAAGAAGATGAAATGAGGAATGTTGTTACTTAGGGCCTTTATTAAACAAATGCTTGCCTTAGCTCATCCCCAGCATGTCTCAAATGTGGCAAAGTAATAATGACATACCCACTTCACAGACAAAAAACAAATTGGAATGTGAAATTTTTCATCAGTATAGGCCCTCAGGCCAATGGGTTGTTCTAAAAGTAGGTGAATGGCCTCTCTCCACCAGTCTGGAGACTGCTCCTATCTCAGGGACATATCTATTGCTCCGTTAAGCAGTCCAGGACTGTTTGTATTTCAGATGTTCTCCCTCAACTGTCATACAAGTTAAGTTTGAAAACTCTGTTCTCCCTAAGCCTTATACATGTCCTATCCCTTCAGGTTCTTGGCTTTAGGTAGAAATAACCAGTTACTGCTACCATTACAACAGACAGCACTTTAGGTGTTAACTTTTTTGGGGTCATAGGCACTTTTTTATCATAAAATTAACTGGCTATTGAATTAAATAAATTTTTTGGTTATCCATAACATCACTTCCAACAACTGATTTCTTTTCTACTGCTATTCATCTCTAGTTCTTTGTACATATAAATGTATCCATCCATTCAACAGATATTACTGAGCACCTGCTATGTGCCAGGTATTGTTCTAGACAAAGGGATTGTGGAAGTCATCAAAACAGACAAGGTCTAGCTATACGGACCTACATTCCAGATAGGTAGGAACAGAAGAGTGTGGGATGAAGGAAGTAACAGACAATAGTTAAACAATATACATTAAGATAGTGATAAGTCACATGAAGACAAGAAAACACGTTAATGTAATCGATAACTGTATGGAGAACTACTTTTGTCTGAATAATAAAAAACTGCTGCTGTGAGATGAGGTGTTAAAGTGTCACCTTTGAGTTAGGGCCCAATGATGACAAGAAGCCAGCAGGTACAGATCTGGGAGGAGAATGCCGTAAGCAGAGAAAATAGCAAGTACAAAGGTTTGAAAATAGAACAAGCTTGGAATGTTTGGGGAGCAAAAAGAAACCCAAGGTTGTTTAATACTAATAAAAGGAAGTGGCAGGTAGGACATGAGTTCTGAGAAATCCAAGAGGCAAGTTGGAGCTGCTAGATCACGAAGGAGTTATACATGAAGGATCTCAAAAACTGTAAAGTTTTTTTTTAACTCCTAAATGTTTTAGTGTATTTTCCCTAAGATCAAGGACAGTTTTGAAAGTACAGTTACCAAAATGAGGAAATTTTCATTGTTATAACCATAGTTTTTAAAATAACTTGCTATTTATTTTGTAGTATGTCCTTCAGTTTAGGTTTGTTTGATGTTTCCTTGCAATTAGACTCAAGTGACACAGGTTATAAAAATGTTATCCTTTTCAACATAGCATATCAGGAGAGGTACAGAGTTTCACTTTGTTCCATTACTAATATGCTGGGAAGGTGGGATTTAAAAATTGTATGCTTTGCTAGGAGGAGATCAATGTACATTTATGCTTTAAAAAATTGCAAAAATGTAATGTTAATTGTAAAACCAGAAATATAATTAGGCAAATGCCTGTGAATTAAACGCAAATGCAAGAAGGCTTTCTTTCCTTGTTCAAAACTGTAACTATAGCCAAGGGAGAGGAGGGGAGGGGAGGG